>NC_056526.1:86919695-87016886 GCF_019175285.1 Sceloporus undulatus
GTGTTATAGCATTTGTATTTTTTTAAAAAAAATCAGGCAGTTACAACACTGGGAAAGTAAGAGAAATTTTATTTCAAACCCTTCAGAAGTTAAATCTTGTTTTAAAGTCATTAAATTTGAACAGGGATGCCTGATTTCACTCAGAGATGAGCAGATGTCTCCCAAACTGTTCCATTATTTTAACTACATAATTATCATGCTGTCATATATTCTGAAATTAGCTTTGTTTACAGAATTACTGTAATATAGTTTTCATGCTGATGACCTGTATGGGAAGTTAAAAGAAATATAACCAGTATAAATTCCTTTGGCATCAATTAAAATGCTTCACAAAAAGGTGCTCATCTGATTTAGCACATTTTGAACAATGTACTGTGCATACATAGTTGGACACAGAAAAGTGAAGTCTGTTGAGCACTGCCGGAGTTGCCACATTCTGCCATGCTTCTGAAAGATGCACAGGTTGTCATCACATCTCTTCTCCCAGTTGCAGGGCATGGTCCAGGAAGGGAGAGGAAAATAGAAGAGGTGTACAGCTGACTCCGCACATGGTACCACCAAGAATGATTTGGATTTTTGGATCAAAGGATGCAATTCCATGAGGGGAGACTTCTGACAAAGGATGGGTTGCACTCATCCCAGCTGGCAGAATTGGGTTTTGCCAATAGTTTCAAAAACTTGATTAGGAGGGCTTTAAATTGAGTTATGAGGGGGAGGGAGACAGTACTTTGCAATGCAGAAGTTCATCAAGAGAGAACAATAGCTGCAGTATAAGTAGCAGGAATTCAAACCTGTTGATTCATAGGACTTGTAGTAAATCACAGAGTCAAATGTTATAATTGTATTCCATAGAAAACATAGGTTATAGGATGGACCATCCCAGGCATTTATAGTCTTCATAGGTACTAATTTCTACCTGTTCATATTTGGTACTAGAACTTTCTGGCTAAGCATTAAGGTATTTATATTTGTGTTGTATTTGTATAGCATCAGTGCACAAAAAAGGAGCACGCACACCATTGCCTTTTATGGCGACCGGCTTTCAGCATAAGCTGAAAGTCAGGTAAAGTGCACCTGCATATGATGCGGGCACACTGTATTATCCACATTTTGGATCCATTGTTTTTATGTCCCTTTCCACAGTCACTTGACTGAAAAAAGTCCAGTCAGTTTCTTAAACCTTGCTTGTCTTGCCTCTTTAACATCACAAGGACACAACCTATGACATCTCAAGGGCCCATCCCTTTAACATCACAATCACCCACCAACTGACCTCAGGTTTTGGTCTGGGAATCTCATGCTGGAATGATTCTGTCCCAGCAAACCCAGCAGCATTGTTGTCCAAATCTTTCAATCTGCACACATGCACCAGTAGGAACCAAGACCAAAAATAAAACAGAAAGATTTGCAAATATTTTACAACTGCTCCAAAACCAATGGCAATAGAGAACCTTTAGAGTGGGAAAGGCTTTCAGATGGGGAAGAATTTAGTACGTATGATGAGCTTCTCTGCTTATCAATTAGCCATTAATTCTTTCCATGCCATGGCATAAAGAGCTAAGACTCCAGATGGTAGTTATTTGTTAAAATCTAGATCCTTTTTCTTCTGTATCTCGATGACTTAGGCCACAATCAAAATGTAGACTTCAGGCACAGTCAATAACTCTCAAATGTTCAGTAGAGTTTTGCACATTTTGTAGGAAGCAACTAACTCAAAGCCACATGATTGACTGTTTTTGAACTTCCCTTAGGTTTCCAAATCAGTTTGCTGTGGGATGCTGTTGATCGCTACAGAAATTGAAGTAAAAAGCGCAGCTGGATTTATGGAACCAATTGTGCACAGTTTGCTGGCTTGTGGCTTGGAATTACATTTTGCCTGGATTTCTGGCAGCAACTCATGGTCCATCAACTTGATAAAAATCATATGTTCCCCCTCCATCCCCAAAGGAGGAAAAAGATGGGGCATTTCTATTGCAACCATAGGAGACTAGTCTTAATCTAACTGCAGCAAAAAGACCATAGAATTTTTACAGCTAGACAAACCTCATCTATCTAGTAGGGTTAAACCCTGGTTAAAACCACCTAATAATAAAGTCAGACAAAATTGACAGGTCTAGTTCCCTAGTTCATTGCAAAAGGGCTATGATCGGAGTAACAGTAAGATTTATGCAGAGGTTTAAAGGAGGAAAATACTTGCCAAATTGTATCCCCATCAGTCAGCTTGTTCTGCTACTTGTGAAAATTATGGCACTATAAACATTATTCAAAATGGTGAGAGGTAATGAGAACATTAACCACAGAGACATGAAGAGAGAGAGAAATCTCAAGAATACTGCTTAATCTATGTGAAAGAAGGGATAGTTTTTTTTTAATATTTGTTCTGTTAACAGCTCCTGAAATATAAATGCAATAAACACATAGCATGAAAGAATCACACCCCAAATGGGAAGCATAAAAAACCCAAAGGAACAGAAAACACAAAATTATGAATGTTAACATGGTACCCCACTTATAGTACAGTATAATAAGAAATGGGCCTGGGCTTGTATGTAAAATATGAACATTGTGAACATTCCCTCTTTTTGAGACTCTACAGCTCACTACTGCTATGAATCTATTCTTAGTCAATCTGGCTGGATTTCCACAGTTTTTAAAAATCTTACCTGTTGCTTCTAGCTGCCAATCTACTATATAACCTGAGTTAGCATTGTTTTCTTAACACCTAGGTTAGTATATGAAATGTGTTCAAAAACTGTACTTGGATTAGATTCTGGATTTTAGATTTAGAATGTAACATCTTATTGACTGTCATTTGATACACCATGTTCAGTACATCTTAGCAGTGAAATATCTTTATTGCTGTTTGTTATGGCACTTTTTGACATGCAAAACCCAAACCAGCGAACACAAGTTGCAGAACCTGGTTTTATACTCTCTCTCTCTCTCTCTCTCTCTATATATATATATATATATATATATATATATAGTTATTGTTAAAATATATATAAAAACAAAAACAAAGACATTACCATAAAAGATACACATATTCATATACTTATTCCATATATCACACGTCCATACACTATCACACTTTTCTTTTGTACATACTAATCAGAAGAGTAAGAAGAAAACTACATTCTTGATTTCCCTCATAAAATCTCATATCTTATCTATGCTTCTTACTTACCTACCTAATACCCTTTACTTAAACTTTTCCACATTCCTTCAATACCGTCACTGCTTACACCTACCTCTCTTTCTTTATCTTTCCTCGATCTTCCATGTCCCTGATTTTCCACCTTGACCATTTATTTGGTCCCTTCTTATCTTATCTTATACAATCTTACACATACTTTCTTCTACCTTCACAAACCCTCTACACTTACTATACCCTTTTAACTTCTTTTCAATTCTTCCTTCCAAATCCCTAATCTACTCTTCTGATATAAATCTTTCTTATTCATACTCACTTCATTATCCTCTCATTTTTTCCATCTTCTTTCCAACTCATTCATACCAACTGACTTTCTTCCTACCAATATTTGTCCAATTCGTGTTGTTTTTGACTTTCTTATCTCTATATTAAATAGTGGGTCCCATCTCCAATTATTTTAATCTAAATTAATAGTCGCTATTTTACCCCAATTAGCCTCCAAAAATTTAATTACTTCACTCCATTCTTCTAATAACTATTCCTTAGTTTTATTTCTTAATGCCTGTGTTAATTTATCTATTTCCATTCCATCATATAATTTCATCATCTAGTCTTCTTTCGACAGAATATCTTTACATTTACATTTTTGAGCAAAACACATCCAAGTGAGAGTTATGATATAAAATACAACTTTTTCTTGTTTGGCACTGATTTCATCACCAGATATTCCTAATAGATAAAATTCTGGTTTTAAATGTAGTTTAATTTTGAAAATTTCACCAATAATGTTATTTATCATTTGCAAGTCCGCCAGCAGTGGTAAAAAAGAACCTATTTCTTTTTTGCACTTCCAACACATATTACTTCTCGTTTTATAAATCTTTGCAATCTTATTGGGTGAAAGGTACCACGGATAGAACATTTTATAAAAGTTTTCTCTCAGATTTTGGGAAACTGTATACCTAAATCTACTCTTCCAAACTTTTTCCCATTGAGACATTAGGAAAGGGTGACCAATATTTTTTGCCCATTTAATTGTCTGGTATTTAACAATTTCTTCTTCTGTATCATATTTCAGCAAAATCTGATAGAATTTGCCAATTAGATGATTCTCTTCTTCAATTAAAATCTTCCCCAGTTCAGATTCTTCTCCCTTCAATTCAAATCCATAAGTTTTCAAATCTATTTTAAATATTTCATATGTTTGTCTGTGTGTGAACCAAGTACAATTCCAACCTTCTTCATTTAATTTCTCTCTTGACTTTACTGTCCAATTATCATTCTTTACTTCTACAATATCTCTATATTTATACCATTTTGTGTCTTTAATAATTTCCTTTCTATAAAAGGTCTCATGGGGAGAGACCCACCAACCCCAGAACCTGTTTATTGAAGTCATCTAAAGATGCATCTTCCACCTATAGAAAAGTCTTGTATCTTTAAAATACCATTTGATAAAAACATTAATCTGGTACTGTACTTTTGTTGTCTTTTCAATGCCATAGCAAAAACTGTATTATTCCTCAAAGTTTTCTCATTATTTCTTTAATTGATTGGGACTGATTCTTGGTGGTCCCTATACTCTGGAACTCCTTCCAAGGGAAGGCAGTATCCCCTCCCTCTTTGTGTTCTTCCATCAGCAAGCTAACACTCTTTGTATGTTTTCAGCTGTACTGTACTTGTTTTAAAGTGTGAGACACCTTGAGTCCTAATTAGGGAAGTAAGTGGAATACGAATGAAATAACAAGAACAACAAAAATAAAGCATTGGGTGGCCTTAATTTGTGACTACTGAACTCTGCTTGCTTTTTCTGTGTTTTCAGCTGCATGTTTTAATCTTTGTTTAAACTGTATTACAATGCAATCCTGTACATGCCTGCTGAAAAATAAACCCCAGTGAGTTCAGAGACATTTAATCCCAGGTACATGTGTACAGGATTTCATCTTTAAACTGACATCTTAGTAAATAGCAGTGGTGCAAAAGGCCAGAGTAGTGCAGTTGTATAGTTCAGGCTGAAAGGGATAGAGGAAGTATCATGGTGCTGCAGTAACCACCACTGATATGGCATCTGATAACAGCTCATGAAAGTTCAGAACGATGTTGGACTGCAAGCCAGCACATCAACTCCACCTAATATGCAGGCTCAAATGGCTGCACGTTACTTGCATAAGGAGGTCCAGGAAATCTCCTTGTGTAACCAAACAACAGAGCTGCTTGTACATCCAGGTGTTGTACAAGCATTGTGCTACAGTAGAATCCAGGTTTTAATGTTATATTATCATGAGAACTGCTTTGCATCTCCATGAGATGGGAAAGACAAAAACCTTTCCAATAAAATTAATCCTGGTAAGATGCTCCATTCTTTTACCATTTGTGAAATGTATTAGTTGTAAATAGCACAAACAAATTTTCACACTTAAACACCCCTATTGAGAAAATGGTTCACTGGCAAACTAATGTATTCTGCAAAAACTGGTGGTTATCAGCAATCCAGTGTAAATACAGTCAGCCTCTATACCATGGATTTTATAACCACAGATTCAACCATCCATGACTTAAAATACTTTTTTTGTACAAGAGGGTTTTTTTTAATATTGTTTTTATTTTGGAGAAGGTAAGGTTACATGATATAATACACTGCTACAATTATTACACACGATTACATTCTGTAAACCATCCCCCTTCCCATCTAGTCTTAAAGAAAAGTAAATATTATTGTTATTGTCCAACTCCGGTTTACTATTATTTTTGAGCTAATGTTCAAATTGTTCTTATTCTATTAACTAAAGTTAACATTGTATCACCCAATCCATTTACAACTTTTCATGATTCTCTTCCCAAGGAAAGAAACCAAGAATTTAAAGTATTATTATATAAATTCATACCTTTCTTTAAAGAAATCAATACGATGCATAGGATACAAGATACATCACTGCATAACTACATAATAAAAATTTGAACGGGTTCAAAGACATGTATAATTTCATAACAACAAGTTTATATTATGAATATCTGAAATAGCAGGAATATTTAGTTGTAATGTTTGGATGCAGTAAGTAAAGTAAATGTAGGCTTAAAATACTTTTTAAAAAAGCAAACCTAGATTTTGTGATTTTATATAAGGGACACAATTTTATTATGCCATTGTATATAATTGTATATAATGGTACTTCAACATCTATGGGGAGTGGTACTGGAGTGGATGATACCAAGGCCCACTGTACAATACAAATATCAGGTCATAAAAACAAAAAATAAAACCCATGAAGATTAATAGAGTGACCAAAAGAAGCTCTGGATCCTTAATGTACCTTGTCCTTACTCCTAAAAATAGTAGCATTTAAAAGCCAGAGTACACTATCTTCTATCGGACAGCCTTCATGGATGTTAAAACAGTGCTACAAGTACCCACACTAGTTCCAAAATGTGAGGACACTCTGCTTCTTCCCCCTCATTGTTTAGCAAGTGGTAGACAGATTTAGCATAGTGTAGCGTTGTTGTTTGAGTGTTACAACTCTGGAGACCAGGGCTCAAACCCTGCTCAGCCATGGAAACCCATTGGTTGACCTTGGGCAAGTCACATTCTCTCAGCCTAAGAGAAAGGCAAGGGCAAAGCCCTATGAACAAACCTAACAAGAAAACACCATGATAGGGTCACTTTAGGGTTGCCACAAGTCAGAAATGACTTAAATGCACACAAAAAACCCAACACATACTCATCAAAAGTCTTCCCTCAACAATGCTAGCTGTTTAACAGTTCAGCTAGAGAGGCATGGAAGAATGCAGCAACTCCGACAGTGCCCAGCACACTTGACTCCTCTGTGCCCAAATGTGTATGCACAGTACATTGCTCACTTAGGGTCATCATAAATTGGAAACAACTTGATTTCACACTAACAGTACAACAAGAAGAGAGAATAGGGCCTGCTTCTGTGTGCACGTGCCATGACACTCTATCCTCCAGCTGTCAGATTCTTCCAGCACAACTGATTACTTTCCAAGAATCTAGACTACTTTACATCTAGTCTACATCACATTAGTTCTTCGGCCACATGCTCCCTGTCCAAGTTCCCAGCTGTCAAGGACTGAAAAACACAATAAGAGACCTGTTTACATCACACCCAAATGACATGCTTTTGGACATTAGAACTGTTCCTCCTAGTGATGTTCAACTGAGCTTCCACATTGTTACATGTTCATCCGTCAGTGTTGTTAGACACACAAGAATGCATTGTTTGCTGCAACACTGATTTTGGTATGATTTCGGAGGTCAGCTTTACAACAGTCATGAACATAGTAAGCAAATCTTACTATATGGGAGTTATTTTTAAATCACTGATGTTTCTGTGCATGTTTCCCTCCACATGCATCAGCACCAACTATACTGCAGATCCTCTAGCAACAGCTTTGGTGTAAAAAGTAGTGAATGTACTTCTCCAGTTTGAAGTCCTGACTTCCCATTCCAAGTCGGAGAGTTTTGAACAAACAAACAAAAATGGTATGGCTGTGTTGTACAATTTCAAGCTGGGAGTATTAGTATGAGATGTGGTAAATTATTATCAGCTATCTGCAGCAGTAATCATCACCTTATTCACAAAGACTATTTGTGACAATATAGGTAGACCAGCTAGCTGAATGAGTAAAATTTGTGGATGGCAGAGAGATGGACTAATTTTATGAGAACAATGAGCATATAATATGTGCATGGGGAAGATGGATGGATCTGTCTGTTTCTTTCCTGTTATTTTCTCATGTGCTCCATCTCTTCCATTCTATTTCTGCATTAATTTGCCATTTATAAAGAATTTAGAAAGCAATCTGCATAAAAATTGGCATTTGAATACTTAACAAAATACATTATTATTATTGTTGTTGTTGTTGTTGTTGTTGTTGTTATTATTATTATTATTATTCACCTTTATTTAGAAAGTGCTGTAAATTTACACAGTGCTGTACATACAATCTTTTTAATTAGACGGTTCCCTGCCCTCAGACTTACAATCTACAAAGACACGACATAAAAGGAGAAGGGAATGGTGGTGGGAAGGGGATGAGGTCCAGCAATCTTCTCTACCTCCAAGGCCTGGACCAAGGGAGATGGCTTGGCTTCTTAATGGATGGTTTATCTTCTCCCAGGGAGGCCTGGTGGAGCTAGCCTGCCTCTCTCTCCCTCAAGATGATGGATGAAGGGAGGGCTTGTCTTCTTCCAGGCAGGCCTGTTGGGGCTAGCCTGCCTTTCTCTCCCTCAAGATGGTGGATGAAGGACATTCATTAAAAAGGTCTTTCTAATATAGTTGGTATCCACTGGGGTTTGTTTCAAGATCTCCCGTGGATATCAAAACCTGTGGATGCTCAAGTACTATTAAAAACAGTGGCATAGCACCTCTTATATAAAATGGCAGAATCAAGGTTTGCTTTTTGGAAATATTATATATATATTGGATTTTTTTCCATTCACCAACCTGACATTAAACAGCACTCTTTTCAACCCAAGGGGTCTGTTTTTTCTCATACACCAAATTGTATGGGACAAAAAAGTTGCCCCAATTGCAAGATGCAATAGCTTTTCTGGGATAATTTTTGCTCCATCTGTTTTTGTCATAAAATCTAGGTATGGAAGTTGACTGAAACATGGAGACACTATTTACAACCAATGGGATGACAATATAATAAAATGCCTAGCTACAAAACATGATTCTGTGGTTCTAAAATGTCACATCGTGACAGGATGAGGTAGTTAACAGAACTCATATTTCAGATAACTAACTTCAAATCCTCATCATCTTCAATGGAATTACTGTGTGGTCTTAGAGGAGGAAACCAAAAGAAGTAGAAATGAAGCCACAAAACAATGGTTAGAAATAGAAACTTTATTGTGGTCTGTGGTATGTCCGAAACATTTCAACATTGTGAAAGGTCTTCTTGAGCCTGAAGACAACATGTTAGACATGCCATATACCACAGTACATTTTTCTCTATTTCTGAATATCATTTTTGTGGCTTTGACTGTCCCTCTGCCTCACTTTTCTCCTGGCCTGACTCTTTTCCCCCCTCATCTTTAAAACAGAAACAATGACCTAACACACAGGGTTGTTATACAGCAAGATGAAGAAAGCCTGTGCCATCATAGTAATCCACAGGATTCCATTTTCCAGGTACATCTACCACCTTCAGAAAAAGTGGCAAATGGGGGAAAGGGTCTTCTCAGCCGTGGTTCCCAATTTACAGAACATTGTCTGCCAGAAAACGTATTTGATATTGAATGCCAACTTCAGCTTCTTAGACCCACCCTATCAATACTGTTGTCTATTATTGATTCATTTATATCCCCCTTTTCCCAACACAGGGACTCAAGGCACCTTGCAGATATAAAACACAGATATAAATGTACACAAAAACATCAATAAACTATAGAAATAAATCAATATGTTATTTTTATTTTTAAACACAGATTCAAAAATCTACAGAATTAAAACTATTTAAAAATTCATTAAAAGGAGGAAGATAAAAATCTACACAACAGCACACATTAAAAAGTCAACTGCAGTCAATTCCAAAAATTGGGGTGCTATTCCTTAAATATTATATAGTAAGTATCACTTTTCTTAGAGTCCAGCCTACATTTGCAAGGTGTTTGGTCATGTTTTTAAAAAGTTATCAATATGAGACTGTACTAAACTATAATAACAAGACATTTCTGATACACACAGTAGATTCAAAAGATAGATTTTACTACATCAGCAATAACACATTTGAGAATTAGTACAGAATACCCTATGATAGGTTCCCCTTATAGTCACCATAAGTCAGAAACTAATTGAAGGCACACAACAAGCAACAACAGAATCCTATCTTGAAAATAAAATGATTATCTGAAAACACTGGATTATCTAAATTAACAATTCTTTTGTAAATTCAATGGGATGAGTTTGAGATTTTTTCAAAAGTCAAATGTGTAAAAACCTTGACATAGACAGGATTGTACATCCAGTCGTAAGTTGTTAAATGCTTAGCAATTCATGAATTGGGGGTGCCATCTGTTCTGTCTGAGAGGCTCCTTATTATTAACAGCTACATGGCATGACTGTTAAAGTGGAGCTTGTGTGGTGTGAATAAGCCCCAGTTCAAATGATTAAGAATTTCATTATTGTTATTATTATTATTACTAAGAATGTGACTTGCCCAAGGTCACTCAGTTTGTTCATGACAAGTTCTTTCCAAAATCTACAAAATTCTTATAAATTTCAGACAGGGATTTAAGAAGGGATAAAGAAGAATCTGTCAGATTGCAAACCTAATTGTGGTATTATTGCAAACTTTAATTGTGGTGTTATTTGGTTAATCTGGTTTGCAATCAATGTAAAGAGGCCTCTGGGAGAGGCTTTCAAGCCGTTAAAGACAGATCCTACCTGAAGACCATGCTTCATCTGTACTCTGATTCCTTCTCGTAAACTGATGCTAGCTTACAATGCCAACTCAGAAAGAATGTACTATTTGTCACATGCAGCTGTTTTTCTTGGATGCATTCACAATGGCGTCTGTGGAAGTGGTTAAAATGGGCTTCAAACTCTTCCAGCATGTAGGCTTCTGTGCCCAGAATGTTGCCGTGAAATGTCCTGCTGTGAGGCATTTATTACCAATGTTCACAGTGTAGTAACAGTGTTTGGATATTAGGAACGCCTCTGACCTTTCCCTTTCTACTTTAAAAGGGAAAGAGAATGGGCTATTTACCAATGTCAGCATGGGTTTTCCCTGCAGTGCCTAACATCTTGGATAGGGAAATGAAGAACTGTGGAAAGTAACCAGGATACTTGTTTCTTCAGTAATTAAGGCTCTCTTCACATTAAGATTTTCTGGGGAATTTAGAGAACCATGGCAACCATAAGCCCTCTGGAATGAATCTACAAGTTTTCCTCCCACAGAGGGAAGAAAAGATGCTTCCATGACCAGATAGTGTATGGACAGACATAGAGAGTCAACATGGTGCAGTGGTTTGAGCTTTGGTCTCTGGAGTTTGAATCCCTGCTCAGCCAATGCGGTGCCCTTGGCCAAGTCACTCTCTCTCAGCTTCACAGAATGCAAAGTCAAACCCCCTCTGAACAGATCTTGCCAAGAAAACCTCGTAATAGGTTTGCTTTAGGGTCACTATGAATCGGAAATAACTTGAAGGCACACAGGAACAACAACACAGACACTTAGGCACAAATGCTAGGACAGAGGTACAGAAACACTCCCATTCTATCAACCTGCAGAAGCATAGTTAAAGCATATTTATGGCGGGATATAGACCGCCATATAGTACGTATTCTATACGTACTAAGGTTAGGAAGGGGCGGTGCTTCCGCACCCCCCTAACCCTAGTATGTATAGAATACGTACAACATGGCGGCGCCCCTTCCACATGGGGGCCGCCATGTTTACGTACTGGACGCATAGCGTCCAGACGTGTCCCGACGCCTATGATGTCATGAATGCGCCAGCGGCACCTCGCGACGTCATAAAGGCGCCGCAAAAAGAAGCTCCAAAATGGAGCTTCTTTTTTGCTACGCGCGGGAGCTGCGCGGTTTGGCTGCTGCGGCTCCCGCGCAGAGCAAATGGCGCCTGCGGGAGACCGCCTCAAAGCGGCGGTCTGTATCCCACCTTTGTTTCCTGCACTATGGCTTTCTAGAGCTTAGTTTACGATGCATGATTCTCATTAAGGAACAAGCATTGTAAGGAAATAATTCCAGTCTGTAAGGACAGAAATTAATTTCTAGGGGTGTATTTCCATGAGCAATAGCAGTTTTGCTGTTGGTGATGATGATAATGATGATAATAATGACAACAATGTTGATTAGCATTATGTACAGCCTGCCTTTTCCCCATCTTACACATGCTTATTGTTGTGGTGGTGTGCCTTCAAGATGTTTCTGACTTATGATGATACTAAGGCAAAGCTATCACAACATTTTCCTGGCAAGATTTGTTCAGAGTGGGTTTGCCTTTGCCTTCCTCTGAGGCTGAGATAATGTGACTTGCCCAAGGTCACTCCGTAGTTTCTATGGATTGTGACCATAGGACTGGAGAGTTTTGAAGAATCTGTGGTCTTCCTGATGCTGATATATTACTCTCGCCATTCCTCATTATTGGCGAGTCTGGCTTGACCTGATAGGAACTGGGGTTCTGCAACATTAGGAGGACAACAGATTCCCAAGCTTTGAGATAGGATAATAATGTTTCTCTGCTGTTCTTACTGAAACATGATGCAGATTTATCTCCCTCTCAACCCTAACTGGACCAGGATGGTCATGGGCTACATCCACAAGTGTACCTGCATGAATAGAAGGGAGAAATAGCATTATCAGATTTCTGAGTAGTATTACTCAGGTCTGATGTTTCTCATTCCAACAAATGCTGCTACACAGTTTTCTAACCTGATGTTTGGCAAACTTGGAAATAGTTTTAGAAATTCTTGGAAACAGCTAATTAAAAATAATCCATTGTCTCAGATTCATTAATAACATCTTTTTTTAAAAAAAATCAAATGAGCCGTTAAAAGCCATTGATGCTATTCAGTGGCAACGATTAACAGTTCTCAATAGCTAAGTTCATTTATGGCAATTTTTGGTAATCTTACATGGCGTTTTTTACATACATTTAACAATTTAATGACCAATTTAAAGAATAATTTGATCATGTTTTCCTAACATTTCAATATTATTGTCTTAACATGTTGATGTGTGTCTATGTATATATGTGTATGTGGTGCCTCCAAGTTGCCTGTTCACTTATGGCAGCCCCATTAATTTCATAGGGTTTTCTTAGGCAAGGAATACTCAGATCTAGTTTTACCATTCCCTCTCTTAAATACAGCTTACAGCACCTGATAGTCATTGATGATTTCCTATCCAAGTACTAATTGGGGTTGACCCTGCTTAGCTTCCATTATCAGACATGATTTGGTGCCTTTAGGATATTTAGTCCCTTTTAATGTTAATTCATTATCTCTTTCTAGGTTTGGAGTTAGGGGGGTACAGTTGGAGAAAGGAGGTGGGATTATTCAATTGCACAAAGAGAAATCTTTCTTCTTTTTAAGATCTAAGCTAGTGTTTGCAGAGATATGTAGAGACAGGGCGACCCCATGTAAGTCTGTAAACAGAGTAAACTTTATAAAAACAATATATCTGCTTTATAGGTTAATACACCAGGTCCAGGTTTAGCTAGATACAGTTAACACCTTTACACTGTGCATAGTTTTGAAAATAGCAAGTTGGTTGAGTGCACTGACAAAAAATCATTTACCTAGTGGTAGTTATTTCAGGAACATGTTGTGTTTTGTATTTTTTAAAGGAATTTTTTCTATAGAGTGTGGTTAGAGATTAATGTCCTGTTAAACTAAGATAAATAAGAAGATAACTTACAAAAATCTTCAGTGAAAAAGATACGAAATCATTCTGAAAATCTACACTCATAATATCTGAGTGTAACAGGAGCAACAGTAGAAAAAGTGTAACGGGATAAAGAAATAATGAATAAATAAAGAAATAGTAACAGAACCAGAGCCTAAAGGCACTTCCGTTTCTTATATAGTAAAGCTGCTTTTCATAGTTTTCCTAGTTAACAGCAAAAATCAATGGCCATTCCAATATGCTTCTGAAAATATTGCATGGTCTTTGGATTGCTGAAAAAAGTTGTCAACGTTTAAAAAATAGTGTTCAACAATAATAACTCTGTAGAGAGTGTGTGTGTGTATTATTGTTACTTATTGTTACCAAGTTAAAAGTTAAATTGAAAGGAAATATATATATATATTCTCCCTAAACATTCTGATTTCCTTTCAAAGTAACTTTTTCACAAAAAAACCTTGACCATTACAAATGTCCCTGTGACCTTTCAGCAAAGAAAAGTCTCTGCTGGCTACTAGATTGTCATCAACACAAAATGCCCCATATAATGAATGAATGTTTTATGAGCTGTGGGGCAACATTAGCATTACAATGAGGGATTGTTTGGGAACAAGCTGTATTACTGTTGCTGAGGAGATAAAAGAAAGTCTCTCAAGGGTAAATTTTAAAAAGAAAGAAAGAAAAAGAATGATCCATGGGGGTTATATTAAACCTTTTTAAAATGTTGACACTTAGGGGAAAAAATGCTTTCTTATTCAAGTGACCTTTTTCTGCTAATTGTTTTTAATGAAGTGAGTAGGTAGTTTGGAAATTAAAAATACTAAGTGCAATTCAGGCAAGCTCTTTACAGTTCACTATATATTTAATTCCCAACCTGCAGCATTAAAAATAAAAAGCTGGTTTATGTATAATGCTTACTTATCAGAAGGGGATAACCCCATAAAATACTTGAACATATTTAGACCTGCACCTGGCAATCATTAACTATTTCCTAGGAAGAAAAAAAATAGACCTTAAATCAAAATTAGAAAACCCTGCTGCAACCGTAAGAAATATGAAAGAATCACGTTTGGAGATCTCAAAATAATAATAATAATAAGATTATTAAAATGATTTTAGCAGTCAGTAAGGTTCAATTATACAAAGAGGCTTTGAATTCATAAGAATTTCACTGGGATGCGGAGATGTTTCTATAACCACATCTTATCTCATTACATCCCTATTACATATGAAGTCTGGATTTAATAAAAATTAAGTCAGGTAGGAAAAGTTGCTATCTGGTCTACAAACCCATACATCCCACAGACGTTGGCCATACTGGCTGAGAAAATATAGAGGTTTGTAGTCCAAAATGTAACTTCTTAGTGCTCTGAGGCAAAGTGACTCAAGAGAAGAGACACTAAACCTCTAGTGAAAGACAAAATCTGGAAGTTTTGCTTTTTTCACCATATTCAAACTTTGTGAATTTGGGTAAGTTTTGATTTATTTTATTTTATATTTTTAAAACAAAACTAACTGAAATGAAATTCCCGCCTCCATCCCAAGGGCTTCATGGATTTGTGATCCTTGCCACAGCAGCAAACCTTGGACCTGCTCATTCTGAAATAATGGTGTAGAATATTTATTTAACAGGCACCACTTAGATAATGCACAGAAACCTCCCTCAGCATCTAAACTGGCAGTCTAGAGGTGAACCCAGGGGTAGGCAGACAACACAATCTCCATGTGAGCAAAACATTGCTTAGACTGAAAAGCCAGGCACCATTCAGCAAATATCTGCGCAAGTCCAGCTGAAACAATGGCAGAATCTTGCATTGTATGACTCTAATATTCTAAGCCAGCAGTGGGGAATATGTGACTCTTCCTCCAGGTGCTGTTAGACTGCAGCCTCTACTACGCACAGCCAACCTGCAAGGATAAGGAATGATATCAACTGTAGCCCTATATATGGAGGGCCTCCCATTTCCAATCTCTGATCTAAGCACTATCAGAGCAGCCTCTTTTGTGCAGTAGTCTGAATATGTGTGAGGATATATGACTACCCATTTCACTTCAACTTCCATATGCTTTGAAAGCCCAGGTTCGTTATGCTATATATTGACAGGCTCCAACCTATGACTGGACCCCTTTCACATGACACAATTACGGGACTATGATTCAACTGTAACTGCCATGGCTGCATCCTATGACATCCTGGGTTTTATCCATTGATGCTATGAATGCTGACATTTGTCCCATTGGGCACCTCCAGTCAACATTAAAGAGAAAAGACGACACATATATAGGGCTTCTCCTTATCACTGGGATCCCTGATTGGCCACGAGTTCCTAACAGCACAAAAGAGCTGTAAGATAGTGACCAAAGAGCATACTGGTGTCAGTAATAAAGCTAACAGAGAGGCTAGCAGAATCAGTGTCCTCACCCTTTCACGCACTCAGTTAGTACATGAGGGTTCATTGCCTAGAAGTAGGGGGAATGAATTCAGGAGAATGATCTCATGTCATCCTGCAGTGAGTGCTACCTGGTCATTTTCCACACACAAACACAAACACAAACCTCCAGCCACTAAACAGCTGTACAAACTGGTACAGGTCCTGAGAACTGCAGGGGGAAGGGGAACTTCATGCTTTGAAAGCATAATCATAGAATCATAGAATCATAAATATTTTACAGTGTGTAAGGCCATCCAGTCCAACTTCCACCATGTGGGAAGACACAATCAAAGCTCTCCTGACAGATAGCCATCCAACCTATGTTTAAAAACCTCCAAAGGAGGAGACTCCACCACACTCCCAGGCAGAGTATTCCACTGTTGAACAGCTCCCTTACCATCAGAAAAGCTCTTCCTGATGCTTAGGTGGCATCGACTCAGCCTGGCATCCTTCCGAGATTGCTAAAATGAGTACCCAATGAGCTTACACACTGTAAATGGCTTAGGGAGAACTTAAGTGCACTGATAAGCGGTATAGAAATCTACTTGCTATTGCTATCTCTTTTCTTATAGTTTGAATCTGTTGCCCCATGTTCACTTGGCTTTTAAGCCACGATTGCACTGAGAAAGAAGTAGCTTTAGTGGCATTCACTGCATAATGACACATCCAACCCATAGCTTATCTCTCCCGAACCTTCCCTTTTCACTGACAGAGAAAACCCATGAATGACCTAGTAATTGTGCAAGTCCCCAGGTGTGAAATGTTGCTGCCAGGGTAGCTGTGCAGTTGCCAGTCGCGTGGTATCAGTCTCCCCTACTCCCTCTTGTCTCCCCTTCCCCTCAGTATTCGCAATAATCCTCATTACCTTTATTTATTTATTTTCTCTTTCTTTTCTTTTTGCTTTTCAAGACTTCACTCGCTCCAACAATTGCAAAAAAATAAAGTGAAATAAACAAAACTCTAAAGACATGCTGGGTAGGACATGTAGCAGGGAGGCAGGGTTAAGGTAGAGAGAGCGATGGAAGCAGCAGTCCCAGTCATGCAATTGAGAAGGGTGCATTGATGGCTGCCTTGAAAGCTTAAAAAATACTAGTTTGACTGCTGCAAGAATGGGGCTTGTGCAGAAGAGGCCCTAGTCTCTAGAGCAACAGAAAACAAGCCTGCTCCATCCACAATATGACATCTCTTCAAATATTTAACCATGGCTTTCATATCACCTCTTAACCTTCTGTCCCCCAGGCCAAACATACTCAACTTCTAAGCCTGTATTTGATGCTTTACTATCTACCACTGACACTATAACCCTTTCACTGTTATACTTTATAATGAAACACATTGTTCTTACAAACCCTTCAGAAAAAATAGTTTGGAACAACTAGCTGGAACCTCAGTTGTATGTTACCATCACAGTAGATTTGTTTTAGCTGCATTTAGGGAGCATAACCCCATGCTAACTTTTCACAAAGCCTGCATACAAGGTGTACATCAGCCCACAATCTCTCTTTCAATCCAGAATAACATTGTGTGAATAAGAGTAGGCTCATCACATTTCTGCTAAAAGAAAAAAAAATCAAAATTAGACAATGGAAAAGGCTAGGGATTTGGATTATACTATACGCTTGGGAAGTTATTACAGTACACAATGAATTTGTTAAGACTAAAAGTTCTTTTCACCATATGGATTACAGACTCTTAAAAAAACATGCAGATTTACAGAATTTTCATTTTACAGAGACCACTTGCCACTTTGCATTCCAGAAAACACTGAACATATTTCCTTCAGTGAGCCTTTCACAGAACTGTTAAAAGCATCTTATTTAAACTGTTAAAAGATGCTCCTTTTCCTTCTAGAAAATGCAGGGGAAATTGCTCACAGACTGACATTTTCATGAAGAAAACTCAAATCACCTTCAGGAGAAATCTTTGAACACCACTTATAGCTCTGCTAAATTTATGGAGCTGTTAAGAGGAAAATCAGCTCATAGAAGAAAGCTCCCTTTTCTAATGTTTAGGAAATGCTAAGACTTTATTTTACTTAGGGGCTCGACAGACCACCCCGAAAGGGCGGGATGGAGCTGCCTGTTTTTGCTCCTCAGGGAGCCTGCAGCAACCAAACCACATGGGCTCCCTCCACTGCAGACCCCCCTCCCCACACTGAAAGTGGGTTCTTTTCTGCAGTGCGCAGCCACCGCCATGAGTGTACCATTGGCGCATAGATGACACAAGTGCATTGCTGCAATGTGCGGATGCTGCGCAACACTTGCATCATCATGGCGGCCCCCGTATGGATGTGGGAGGTTGCCATGATGACACAGCCGCCACATACTCAGGTTCGGGAATGTGAGGATGCTGTGCGGTCTTGAACCCTAGAATAGGCACCAGGATGGTGCTTCTTGCGTGTTTGTACCAAGCTTCATTGCCTGCCCATTCCTTTAATTCATTGCCTCTCTATCTTTCATTTCTTGCTCACCTTCTTTGGATAAGTATAAAAGAGCAGTAACCCCTCACTGAGAAAGAAAGACACAAACACTACAACTTAAGTTCTTACTTTATCATTGTACTGAAGCTCTTTTGTTTTTAATGTTTTCTGTGCTTTAAATTTTCAGATATTCAGTTCCATGTGTTACAGCTGTCATTCCATCCATACTGCAGCTTATGCTATTTCAAATCTGTATGGGGCAGTTTTGTAAAACTTACTCATATTGCCTTTATATCTGATCATCTCCTCCAGCTAATGCTGCTGTATTTCAGAAGCCTTTGATTACATATGGATGGAGTATCTTCTGCCAAATAAACTATTAGCTTTTTGTTTTTGAAGGTATGGTTTTCTTCCCATGACATCTTAGAGCATGAATGAGCAGATAAGTGTCATCCTCTAAAATAATCCTTTATTAAAATTGTCGCATCTCACAGATGTATCATTGGGCTTTTCAACATCACAGCTATACATACTTAGACTACATATCTGCTTTAAAACACAATAAACAACCAAACCCCTCTTTTTGGGGGAGAGGGAACACTGGCATAACTGAGGGTGCTAGTGAATTTCATGTCTGCAGAAGGACCAGAAAACTATCCAAATATAATTTGACTATCAGACACGAACCACTTAAAACACATGTCTATACTGGTTCCGAATGCCACCACTATACAAATATAGCTTACAGGAGCACATACAGTTTGCTCTCCACATTTGTGGCTTTCACATTTGCAGATTTGATTACTCCCAGATTTAACTGATATATTCTTTCTAGGAACCTCTAGGTCCTCCAGTGTGACTCTGTTGGGTGCTGACAAAAGAGTTATGCTGAAAGAAAGACCTAGAGATTCTTCCAGCATGATTCTACAGTCAAGCTCCAGCTGATGTTAACCTGAGAGTAGTGTTGGAGGACCTAAAGAGGTGTTTTCTCAGGCAAAAAAAAATGGTATTTTATTTGCAATTTTCCCACTTTCACAGGGGTCCTGTATCCCTAAGCCCCCAAAATGTGGAGGGCTCATTGTATACTCATTTCCAGATGATTCCTAAAGTGGCAGTGGACAGCTGATACTGGACAAAATATCAAATATTGACAAATGGATACTTGGAATTAAAACTCAATGACCTCAGAAAAACACATGTAGACTAGTGGTTAGAGTGTAGCCCTGGAACCTGGGAAAGCTAGCGTCTAGTCACCCACTGAACCATGAAACTCACTTAGGTTAAATTACCTTGAGTTAAAAGGGTATCGTTGTAGCTTAACAACTAGTAATATAGATTCATACTGAAAGTAAAGGCATAACAAAACCCTAAGCAACTTCATTAATACGTCTCCTCAGTATCCATTAAATGGCAAATAGCAGAGCTAGGAAAAGTTTGTTTATTTGTTTACCAAACCTCCCCTGAATTAACATAATAACTAGCCAGAACAGGTGGACTTCGGAAATGTAGTCCCCAAAAGTAACTTTTCCAAGCTCTGGAAAATGAACCAAGCAAGAGAGGGTTATGTGCCCAGACCTGATTTCTTTAAACCATGCTTAATAATTGTAATAATAGTACAAAATAGATGTAACTTAAATATTACATCTAAAACCATACAATAACCTGACAGGGAGGGTGTATATTGGCAAGGATGACTTTTTCCATGCATCTTTCCCTATATTTCACACTGTTAGAAATGCCTTGCTCCAGATTCTTCCCCTCCCTAGAATAAAATCCAATAGAGGCAAGAGCAGGGCATTGGGCATAGTTGGTTTGTAATTTGAGAATTAGTTTGCCCGAGAGGCCCTAAAGGTCACCACATTACTAAATAATGATTAAATTTAACACAGCACAATCCTAAATGCTACAGATTAGAAAACTACATTTTTCTTCTAAATTTGAACCTTAATTTCTACTAGAAGTATGTTTAGGATTGCAAACTCAATTTAAAATTAAAACTCTTTTTTATTTTCTTGTGTCTTGTATTTCTGAATCTTGTGTTGTTTTGTTTTCCTCTTTTAGGAATGCTATTCTTTCAGTTAACCACACCAGAATCCTATACATGTTTACCCACTATGTTCAATAATCATAGGTAAGTGACATTTCCTTTTCCTCGTGGGTCATGTCTTATTTAGATTGTATGAGGGCAGAGAGCTGTGAAATTAATAAAGTCTAAGCCTCTCTTGAGAGTCTTTGTTGCTGAAGAGTGGGGTATAAATACTTTAAACAAATAAATGTGTATAGAATTGTAGTGTTACCTTCTTTTGGTTATAAATCAGCTTAATACTTTTGTTTCAAGAGAGCAGTGATTAATATTTGCTATAAATTAACATCATTGCCATATTTAGCCCATACTTTTCTTTATGTGCATAGCTTCTAAAGAGTCAACTATGATTTCAATTTTAAGCAAAGGATAATAAAACAAGCAAGACAGCTTCTACACAGTTGGATGACTGTAGCAACAGGAGAGCAAACAACGGTAATTAAAAATGGGGGGAACTGAATGCACTGATTGACAGAAAGGCTTATCCCATTGATTCCTTTGGTGTTTCTTTTTCATCCCACTTATTACCTTTGAGTTTCTTTCCTTTATAAGCTTAGTGACTCAATGACTCACACAGTCATTCCACTTAAGAAGTAGTTTGGAGTGTCAGCCACATGGGTTGTTACATGCATTTGGCAGTTTGTGCTTGTCTGAATCTTATAATTCTTTACAGACCCTGGAAAATACATCTGTAAAAAGATATGTAGATTGCCTAGTCTAACACATTATTCTCAGAGAAACCCAGCAATTGCCAAAAGAGCCTCTTACAGAAAAACTGACAGTCAGAATGACACACAGGATCTTCAGCCTAAGTTGGAACACAGCCAAGATGCTGTCAGAGACCTTCCAGAAAGAGAATGCTTCTAGGGCTAACACTGAGCTACACACTAAGCAGTTAAGTGGGTAGATGACAAAAAATCAACAGCAGGCTTTGGAGTCTATTCAGGGTACACAACAATATGAACCAAAGGAGCCAAGACAGAGAGTTCATTTGCATCCTTTATAGTGCAGGGACATGAAGAATACTCATTACATCCTCAATAAAAAAAGGATACCCCAGCACTCCAGAAACCCTGCCCTAGAACGAGAACAGTCTCAAGGTTCTTTGCAATTCAGGAATTCATTTGAAAAAAAATCAGTGGTGTCAGGGTGGGTGTCACCCAGTTTAGATTTCCAGAGGGGCTACTGGGGTGTATGGAGGCAAAGCCAACGAAGCAGTGAGAAGAGATGGAACAGAAGATGGGGCTTCTCATTCATTCTTCCCCAATGCCTTGGATCCTTTGGCCAAAAGAGCCATGGTAGCAGGGAAGCCAGAATCAGCACACCCCTTCTTCTGCAGTCTCCCAGAAGCTCATTCCAGGTCTGGAGTGGCTGCTCACCAGAATGGAAGGCACTGCACCACCCAACCAGAAGCTGCTGACACAGGAGTGGGGGGATGCCATAGCCTCCTGATGGCCTGTTTCAGGTCTGGCATGGCTGCTCAACCAGCAGCTACACCACACATAGAAAGGAAGGCAACACCCCACCACCAGCAGCTGCTGATGGGGGTGGTAGTGCTGAAACCTACAAACAGCCCATTACTGGTCTGGCAAAGTGGATAGGTGAATGAGAAAGGTAGGCAATACATTTATTGCTGGACCAGAAACTACACCACTAGGGTGACGAGGGTTGGTGTCACCTGGTGTGGAAGGGGGTGTGTGAACTTGCCAGATTGCCCCTCAGCTGCCATGTGGGACTTCTGAAGACATCACCCTTCCCCACCCGGCCTGTACTTCTGCCATACTCAAAAAGCAGCTGCACCTCTCCAAAGGCCTTCCAAGTCAAGCATGGTAGCTACCACCACGCTGGACTCAGAAGGCAGCCTCTTCAATGGAGGTACCACCTCACCAGGTGACACCCCCTCTGGGGCAATCCACACACCCCATACTCCCCTAGAGATGCCACTGCCAATCCTACCAGGTGTGCCATTATTCCAGCAGTCTACCATCACCCAGTGGGGTATCCCCCCCCAGTGACATGGGAAAAAATCCATTTGTGCAAGAATACAAGTAATTGTTCTGCAGAGAGATGATTTGGGGGCAAGATACACTGTCTCATGCACATTTTTAAAACTGGAAAACACTTGTGTCTTTTTGCTCAAACAAATTTAATTGAATGAAATTTGAAAGTATTCTGACAAGAAAATACTGAAAAACTGTATTCTCACAGAAGAGGGAGAAAATCGCTGACATGATCCATTCTTGCCTTCACAAAACATATAAGCTTATATGTCCACTCCTCTCATAGTGCTATGCACAATCTCCAAATCACAACTGCCTGGATAAGAATGCTGCTGCCTGCTTCCCAAAATCATACACAGTTTATAATCACTCCTCATTTGTACCAGTATACTAGTGCCTACCAGATACATTCAACTGGTTTCCAGTTCAGACTAAACAGTGACATGAAATAAGCTGCTGAACACAAAATTAGACCCGAGGTTCACCTTGTCCAAACTGATACTATTCAGACAATTTCTGGTTTGCCATATTTAAAAATTAACTTATGAAAAGTGATGCAACTTCAGATCCTTTATTCATTGATTTTAGAACTGCTGCTTCCTCAACATTCATAGAAGGCATATTTAACACTTCACAGTCAAAATAAATGCTCCTGAAACATTCAGATTTCATACACGGATTGCATTTCAAGTTAATTTTTTAAAAAGCGTACAAACAATATGTATGTTGTCCCATGTCCTTCCACATCAAGACACTCTTCAGTTTTATTTATACCCCTAGCATGCAAGCCAAGGAGAGGTAAGGTTTTTGAATAGTACTTATTGCTCTGTGCTCTTTGAAGGCTTGCAAAAACAAGAGGGCATATACATGGATTCATTCTGGCAGAGCGGGGCAATGAGAAGGAGCTAGTTTTAAACACCAATCTCAACATAAACATCCCAAAAAAGCGAAAAAGAAATTGTCTGAACACACGCAGAAGTATCAAAAAACAACTTCCACCTGACCTAGCAGAGCACTCTTATATAATTTTTTTCTATAACAGGGCAGCTAGTATTTAAGAGGGGAGACTTACTGTGGATAAGCAACAATACTTTCCTGGGAAGCCACTGTAAACATGGCTTAATAGTATAACAGCCTTGTGGAAAATAGATACGCCATTTGCACAAAATGGTGTGTTCCACCCATAAGAAGTTCATCATATTAGTAGCAGCTCTGCTGTCCATGTGAAAAATGGCTATGAACATTTTCTGACGGCATTTTCATTATACATGCAGTGAGAACTCATAACGAGCACATTCCGGCTAAAAGTACACTTAGATTTCCAAAAGTCAAGGAACATTGCACATTTTAATCTAAATAATCAAGCCTGTTTCATAAACATTGCTAAGATGGGACCCAAAACAAACCCGAGAATTCTAATGCTAGAACTGCAAGCAAGGCAGCTTAGGATGATGAAGACATAATTGTATTTATTGCTTAGTTACTGGTTTGAGTGGATAGAAGACAATGTTCTGCAATAACATTTGCCTTGGAATGTTTATCTGCTTTCTTACCATTGAATGTTAAGAACACCCTGGCCTGAGGCTGCGAAGATCCTTTTACACTCCAAGAGCAAATAAACACCCCAATCAACACTTGGAGACTTAGAAATGTCATTATCTTCGGATGCGAAACTTAATATCCAAGATATGAATCCTAAACAAAATGAGAAAGAGAGAGGTTATTGCTGGTTTTACCCATTTGGCCAGATACAATGTTGTCATTATTACAGCGGCAGAGTTGTAAAACCCACTAAAAGGTATGGTTTTCACCCTTATTTTCTAAAATATGAAAAAAAGACTGGCAGGGCCAGCAGGAAAAGGAGATTGCAAGGGAAATGTTGACTGAGGAAGGCCTGGAGTAAGGATTAGGCTCAGTTTATTTCAATAAGGATGATTCCCACCTGCTGGAAAAATAATTATGTTAAATGTCAAGGCAGAGCAAAGCAAGGACAAGAGATAAGGTTTCATGAATGAAAACGTCTTGATATTTTTAGATCTCTGTCTTTACTGTACTCTTTCTAAAATGTAGAAGGGTTGGCTTCAAGTAACCACTGGGAATGGACTGAGACATTAAGCCCATTTCTGCAGACTTTTTCCTTTCCTTATTTCCAAGTCTATTCTGTGACACTATTTTGTGTGCATATTTAGTATTCCTGATCACATGCCTTTTATTTCATAGAATAAATAACTGTCCCAGAAATACATTAATTTAAAACTACATATTGTATCTAGTTCTATGTATAGTCTGGGAGATGGCAAAATAGAGTAAATCCATTTATTTTATTTCTTTATTTTAAAACGAAACTTAGGTAGAGTACATTTTTCGCATATCCCTAGTACCCATAAGAATCGCTCTGAGCTGTGTATAAAACTACAAACACTAATATGCTATAAGGCAAAGTACCTTAAACCAGCAGTAGTTAGAGGAGAAGGGAAAAAATGAAGGCGCTGTCCCCCAAATATGAATGTTGCCCCCCTAATAAAGTTCATATAGTTATATCATTGCAGTAACTTAAATATTAAGTTGAGTCTTTAGGAATATAATGTAGGCATCCCAAGAAAAGGGGCAGGTAATGTTATCAAGGGAAGGCAAACACAGCAAATATAGGAATTCTAGATGTGAATGATTTTCAGTATCTCATTCTCTGGGTACCAAAGTTGTGTACCAAGACAGCCACAGGGTTTCCATCTCTTTATGTCCATACAAAAGGCTGGAGACAACATGAGAAAATTCTTGGTATGCATGCCACCTTTTGCAAATACATGGGAGGAGATGATTGTGTGTGTCACGAAACTGACACTGAATGCACTCACTCCTATGAAGTCAACATTAAGATGTGTCATTGACAGAAACGGTGACACTGTTCTGCCCTCTCAGTTGTTGTACAGCATGATCATCATGCAATAGAGGGATATTTTTACACTGGTTTTGTCTCTAGTAGAATCTGAAGTTTGTTGTGGCATCAGTAACATGATCTCTACTTGCACAGCTTAGCTAAAGATTGAGTCGCGAGTCTATAGAAGTAACTATATTTCCTTACCAATGAAGACTGAACAGTGGAACCATTCATCAGAGACAACTAACAAATATAAAAGGTATCAGTGCACAAGACATGGTTGCAAGAACCAAAAAGAATACAAGAAGTGAGTAAAACTACTGTGAACCCTTGGTATTCATTGAGGTCTGGTTTCAAGATCTCCTGTGGATACTAAAATCTGTGGATGCTCAAATCCCATTGAATACAATGGCACAGGAAAATTGCGTCTCTTATACAAAATGGCAAAAATCAAGGTTTGCTATTTAGAATGTATACTTTTTAAAAATATATTTTCAAGCCATGGATGCTTGAGTCTGTCGATAAAGAATCTGTGGCTATGGAGGGATGCCTGTAGCATATTTATTGATCCACATTTGAGGTTCTGATCAATATTAATTCAATGAAAACTGTGAATGAGTTTTATGGATTTACCTGAATGCATGCACTCACTGGTACAATTGTTACATGACACCATTAATCCAGAAAGGAAACAATACATGGTACAGATTATTATGTACATTTAATCCTTTTAAAAATAGCCCTCTTTCTTCCTGTAAAAAGTAAGAACCAATAGAGCAGGAATGGACATGTGCAGACAGGTACTTCTCACACTAAGCTTCACACTTTCATTTTCTAGTAGCTGAAATTTGAAGCCACAAGTAACTTCCAGATGTGACAACTTCTCTTTGGAGCATTCAGATGTGATGCTCCACTCTTAAACGGGACCTGCATCTATCTGAGCAGGCACCCCTAGAATTGGACTGTATAAGTGCCACAAGGTTCAAACCATTTGCTACACAATAATAGGTCTTCTTCCCAGCTAAACACCAGCATCTATCATTTCACATGAAAGAGCTGGGAACACCCACCAACTACTCTTAAAACTGTGGCTACTGCACTTCCCAGCATGGTGTAGAGAGTCAGAATGGTGTAGTGATTTGAATGTTGGACAAGGAGCCTGGAAGATCAGGGCTTGAATCCCTTCTTGGCCATGGAAACCCACTTTGGTGACCTTGGACAACTCACACTCTCTCAGCCTCAAAGGAAGGCAACAGCAAACCTCTTATGAAGAAATAGTGACAAGAAAATCCTATGAAAGCATTGCTTTAAGTCAAAACTGTTGTGGAAGCACATAACAATAACAGCAGAGAGGTGTCTGCACGTTAATAGCTTTTTGTCCTCATATTATGGACAACCTCCACAATAGACTCAGCAATGTTCTACAGGAGAAAACGGGGAAGATATTTCTCTTTCCCTTTCTCTCTGCCTGTGTTGACTCAGATCCCCAAAGGGAGCTCACACCTCCTCAACAAGAACCGGTTCTAACAAATATTTCTGTGCAAGGTAGCCAACAACGGCATCTGTCCAACTCCTGACCACCAGTTCTTGCAGATTATAGTAACATTCTGCAAAAAGAAACAAGAGGGGGCTGAGGTGAGACATCCCATCATCCCCGGGCTATTTTCACTCCAAGCAACAGGCTGCAGCACTGACCTGAAGAAATTATTCCTCCTGTCAACAGAGCCCCTTTTGGGAATACACTGACATGTCATTTCAAGTCCGTTAAATTGGGATTTCTCTATTATATTGCATCCATGTGCACACAATCGCCCTATTATGTTATACATTATAGACTCGGATAATGCAAAGCATCATCTGAGGGAGAGTAAAACTAGTTTCCAACTTTAGCTCCACCAGGTATCATTCAAACCCAGAAAAATCTTGCATTTCTGATTTGGTCCTTTTTTTTCTCAGAGGAAGGGTTAATTCAATTCAAACCCACCCCAGTGCTGCTAGCTTACTACCTCTCCATTAGCCAATCCAATATCCTCCTCCATAATCCTTTTTGCGAGGCAAGAAATGCTGTTAAGTCCCCACAAGATTGCTTTGTGAGACCTAAACAAATGGCCAAACATGCCGAAACTGTGCATTTCAGAGACGAAATAGGATTAGTATGCCACAGTTGTAGAACGCATGCTTTCCAATGCGAAGGGGAGGGGACCGGTGGCATTATGCAATGCACGCTTCAATTAGATTGGGAGAGAAAGAGTCACAAGGAAGGAAAAAATACCTTCTCTTTTTCCAGCGTCTCCTAATTTAATCTCTGATGAGTATTTTGGAATACAGCAGACAACAAGTGCAAGCCAATTTTACTCTCTCTCTCTCTCTCTATATATATATATATATGCATTTTAATGCTTCGCACCACTTTCAGATTTGCATTGTTCTTCTGCAGCCACAATTCCCTACAGAGCAGTTTGGTCCTTTTAAACAAGAAGCATGTCAGTAACATGATGCGCACCTGAACTGATGTTTCTTTGGAATAAATATGAAGGCATGCACTTACTTTTGAAAAAGCTTTACTAGATGCAATGGAATTTACTCCAAAGTTAACATGCCCAAGACCCAGCAGCCAGCGACACTATGATATTACGAAAGGCATTATGCGTTATGTAAATTGGAGCCAGTGTGGTTTGAGCACTGGATGGTGTAGTGGTTTGAACACTGGATAATGACTCTGTGGAGATCAGGGTTCAAGTCCAGGCTCAGCCAGGTAAACTTTGGGCAAGTCACACTCTCTCAGCCTCAGAGGGAGGTGAGGGCAAACCCCCTTATTAGGAACCTGCAAGACTCACTTTAGGGTTGCCACAAGTCAGAAATGAATTGAAGGCACACAACAACAAACAGGGATACAATATTGGAAACAGTATCATTTCATCAGATGGGAAAAGATACTGTTTCCAATATTGTATCCCTGTTTGTTGCTGCCCTGTGCCTTCCATTCATTTCTGACTTGTGGCAACCCTAAAGAATAGATTGTTTCAATTCAAACAAGCACCATTTTCAAGTTTGCAGTATGCCTCCAAGTAACCTGTTGACTGATGGCGACCCCAGGAATTTCACAGGGTTTTGCTTAGGCAAGGGATAGCCACAGAGGTGGTTTTTGCCAGTCCCTTCCTCTAAGAGACAGCCCACAGCGCCAGGAGTTCCTTCTCGGTCTCCCATCCAAGTACCAACCAGGGCTGACCCTGCTTAGCTCTCAAGATGGGTCCAGAATCTGGGTGCCTTTAGGGCAGGCAATCCAAGGCATAACTTAAAGCGTTCCCCTCTCAAACTAAAACCGTTTAAAGGTGCCACAACAAACTCCCATTCCCAGAATTCCAGCGTATGGAGCCAGGGGCAGTTGAAGTGGGATCAAACCAGATTAGTGCCACAGCGTAGATGGGAATCCCTCACACTCTTTGACCTCCTCCAAACAAAAGAAACCTCAGTGGGAAAGTTAAAGAAAAGAAGTAACTTGGTGAGGAGCAGATGAGGAGAGGGGGGGAGAGAAAAGAACAGGTGGAAATGCTTTTTCTCTTGGCTAAGATCCTTTCTGAAGTACCTTAATTTAATAAAATTCAATAAAATTATTTAATAAAAGTAAATAAATTATTTAATAAAATTCAATAAAATTATTTAATAAAGTTAAACAAAATATTTAATAAAATTCAATAAAATTATTTAATAAAGTTAAATAAAATATGAAATTAAAATTAATAAATTAATAAATAAAATTATTAAATTAATAATTTAATGTAATAATTTAATTTAATTTAACAATTTTATTTTACATCTTCACTTAATAATTTTATAATTAAAATTTAATAACTTGATTACAGACAGGTTTTTTTAACCTAGTAAAAAACTCTTACGTTGGGCAAGTCACACTCTCTCAGCCTCAGGGGCAGCTCCTCTGAGCAAATCTGGAAAGAATAGGGTTGCCCTAAATGGGAAAGGACTTGAAGGCAGACAACACACA
Organism: Sceloporus undulatus; assembly: GCF_019175285.1. Classification (NCBI taxonomy): domain Eukaryota; kingdom Metazoa; phylum Chordata; class Lepidosauria; order Squamata; family Phrynosomatidae; genus Sceloporus; species Sceloporus undulatus. The sequence continues at coordinate 86,949,050 of NC_056526.1, forward strand.
ACTTGACACTGAACACACACACACACACACTTACCCAGCCTTCAGTGACCCTCCAGTGGGCTCCAAGGGGGATCCTTTTAGGACAAGAAAGGAAAATCCAACGTTGGTGGCGATCAGACTCCTAGAATGGCTTTGCCAACAAAGTCCTCCAAGAGGGCTCCCTTCGCGATCAAGGCGTCTCAAAAGCAGCACGAGGGTCTCTAAGCAGGACTGCGAAGTCTCGAGCTGGGAGCTCCGCTGTGAGTGAATGAGTGACTATAGAAGCCGCGCCGCCCAGAGAAAGGCTCATTAGCGAAGCAGAGCAGAGCTGGGCGGCTCCTAAAGGAACGCACAGGCCCCGCCCCTTGAGGAAGGCAGGGGGAGGGGGAGGGGCCTAGGAGCAGGTAAAGGGCCCCGCCCAGGCAAGTCCTGCTCCTCAAGACCCCCCCCACACACACACACACACACTCTGCACAGAGAAGCCAGGGGGCTTCTGCAGCCTCATAATAAACCAAGGAGTTTTTTTGGCATCCATGCAATAATCCAAGGAGGGTTTTTTTCCATCCCATAATAATAAACCAGGGAATCCCTGCCTCCATACAAGGGAGTTTTTGCAACCACACAATAATCCAAGGAGGTTTTTTTTATGTTGCATCCACATAATAAACCAGGGAATTCCTGTCTCCATACAAAGGAATTTCTGCATCCACATAATAATCCAAGGAGGGTTTGTAGTTGTTTTTTTGCATCCATGCAATAATCCAAGAAGGTATTTTTTGCATCCACACAATAAACCAGGGAATTTCTACATCCCTATAATAAACCAAGGAATTTCTGAATCCACCCAATAATCCAGGAGTTTTTGCATCTACACAATAAACCAGGGAATTTCTGCATCCATACAAAGGAACATCTGCACCCCACACAATCATCCAAGGAGTTTCTGCATCCACAGAACAAACCAGGGAGTTTCTGCAGCCACACTACCTCCACACAGGGGAATTACTACGTCCTCACAATAATCCAGAGGGTTTCTGCATCCACACAATAATCCAAGCAGTTTCTGCATCCACATTACATTCACACACAAGAGCGTTACTGCACCCACACAATAATCCAAGGAGTTTTTACATTCACATAACAAACCAAAGAGTTTCTCCATCCATATTACACCCCCCCCCCCAAGGGAGTTACTACATCCACACAATAATCCAGGGGGGTTCTGCATCCACACTGCATCTGCACAAGGGTGTTTCTGCATCCATACAATAATCCAGGGAGTTTCCGCATCCACCTTGCAGAAGCAGTCCAGGTTGACACTGCTTTAACTGCCATGGCTGAATGCTATGGAATTCAGGACACTGCAGTGGGACATTTAGCTGTCTCTGTAAGAATCCTCTGATACCACAAGAAACTACAAATCCCAGGATTCCATAGCATTGAGACATGGCTATTAAAATAGTGTCAACCTGAATTATTCAACCTGGAAGGGCTTGCCTCACCGGAGTGTATTCAGATATAAATGCCAAGGTGGTTACCCAGCATGCTGTGATGATTTAAGTGTTAGACTAGAACTCCAGAAGAGCAAGACTTGATCCCTGCTTGGCCACGAAAACCCAGCCTCAGAGGATGGCAAAGGCAACCCCCCACTGAAGAAACTGGCCAAGAAAACCCTCAATAGGTTTGTATAAATCAGGAATAATCTGAAGGCACACAACAAGTGCCACTGTGTCAAACAGCTCTCTTCCTGCTTGCCTCCCCAAAAGGGTGTGCAAGGTCACAACCCTATCTTATAGATATTTACTGAGCATCACACCCAACCAAATCCAATAAGGTATGTGTGCTTTTATCAACCTTAAGGCAAACCCAGCATGGACTTTTCATAGCAAGTTTTTTCAGAGAGAGGTTACCACTCTCTGAGGCTCAGAGAGTGTGACTTGCCCAAGATCACCCAGTGAGTTTTACTTGGCTGAGCCAGGTATTTGCCTTCTGTTGGTGTGTGGTGACCCCAAGAATTTGTCATAGGTTTTTCCATAGGCAAGAGGTGGCTTTGCCAGTCCCTTCCTCTGAGATACAACCTATAGCACTTGGTATTTGTTGGCAGTCTCCCATCTGTTAACCAGGGCTGACCTCTTAGCTTCCAAGATGAAGTGGGATCTGGCACCTTTAGGGTATTTAGGCCCTAATCCCATTCACATGGGAGTAGCCATTCTTTACCAAAGTGTTGAAACCCTAGTGGTGTAGTGGTTTGAGTGTTAGTCTAGGGCTCTAACAGACTCAGGTTCAAATCCCCGCTCAGCTACAGAAATCCACTGACAAATCACACTTTCTCCACCTCAGCTGAAGGCATTTGCAAACCCCTCTGAAGCAAGCTTACCCAAAAAACCCATGATAGTTTAACCTAAGTCAAATAGGCCTTGGAGGCACACAACAGCAAGCCCTCTTCAGCTCAAACGGTGTTGTTACAATCTAAGGAAAGCTTGCAGCCTGACCCACTGCAAGGTTATATAGAAGTTCCTATGTAAGGGACTTCTATGTAAGTCCCTTATTTACAGATGGAAAGATGGAAGGAGGAACTGAGTCTTACTGATCTCAAAGAGATGTACTTTTGAGCAGGCAGGCATGAGGCTAAAGTTGCAAACCTGCCCTTAGGAAGTTAAGTCCCAATGGAAGAGAGTGGGGTTGTTATCGTTTTCTGTGTAACAGCCCACCGATGAAGAAGTGTAGGCTTCATCAGAGCTGTCTGCAGCATCTTGAAGCCAGACAGATCCATTTTAGTGAGACGCCAAACCCCCCATTGTTGTCAACTGAAAAAAAACAAGGAAATCATTTCCAAAGACAGGATTTCTCTCCATGCCTGCCCTCATCCCCATATTATTTCAAGGCTAATCCTTTGTGTCATGATTTCCAAATACATGTCAATTTTAGCTTCCAGCAGCGGCAAGCGAGTCTTTGAAAGCAGAACTTCAGAGTAATTGAGATCAGCCATGGAGCATTCATAATATTTTAAGCGGTACAGCCCCCTCCTGCAAGTTCTCAAGCTCCTTTGCTCTCACTGGCACATGGCTCCAGTCCAATTCACATCTCCCAGCGACTGATTCCTTTGGCCAGATGCCCATGTTCCAAACAGTTGTAAAGGGTTACATCTGAACAAGGGTTCAGGACCAGAACCTGCTGCTGTGAATTCTAGGATTCTATCTTGGAAAAAGAAAATGAATGAATGATGCCAAGCATGTGCAGAGTATTTTCTGCTGATTTCTACGAAACCATCCATAAACACCAAATCAAGATTTCAGGGTCATGTTACAGGCTCAAAGTCATGCTTCCAAGGTGACATGAACTGCAGCACCCAGCCATACTTTCAAAAGCTCTGAATGTTCAGTGTTTCTCTAGCCTCTCCTACAAATCATTCTGATAACATCCAGGGGTTACTCACACTATTATAAACCAGTTTGCAAACTTGTTTAAAAGGGGGTCACTCACAGCCATTTTTCTTGTCCTGAATTCAAGGGGGGGGGCACAAATCCCTCATAACCCAGTTTTTCCAAGATTTAGGTTTTCCCTTGTTTCTTTTCCAAAACACCAGGTTTTACCAGGGTGCCGCCAATGGGAACTTGCTCCAGGTACCATTGAGGCCATCCAGGAGGGAGGGGATAATGTGCAGGGGAAGATCATGCCCACTACTTTGCTTTCTCCCTGCCAGCCAAGAGCCATTGTTTTTCCCTCTCGGCATTCAATTGCAGGAGTAAAAAGAGCAGCTTCAGAAATGCAGTGGATTCAGACTTGCTGCACTTTGGAAAGTGGTCTCTTTAAAGCACAGCCTGGCCGTTTCTCTCTTCTGCCAGTGATTTAGTCCCTTTATCTGCACTGATGTCTGATTCCCAGAGCTCACCAAAGCCAGGGAGAGGGTTCTCCTGAGAACATTATTAGACAGTGTATTTAAAAAAAAAAAACAACTAAAATTTGATAGGTTATGGACATATTTGCAATTGCATGGACACCGTAGACTGTGCCTTTAAATACTCATGCCATCAATATGACAAAGGTCAGCATGATTTGCTTGACATTTTTAAAAAACTGTATCAGTGGGACTATGACATAGATGTGCATCATTTGATTTACAGTATTTTTTTTAAAAAATGAGAACGATCAAAATGCAGCTCCATTTTAAATTAATACAAATGGTAATGTGAACTTCATCAGGGTTAAATTGCCACACCGAGATTCAGTCGGGGTAAACATAGTGGGAACTGATTCCACATTGAATACTGAATCTCCCTGGAACTACTCATCACAAAAACGTTAGTGTGAATGAACCCCCAGTCAGCTATAGCCCTTTCATTGAAGAATCACCTTTTATATCATGCAGAAGGGTAAGGGCAAGGCTGAGGAACATGTTGCCATCTGGACTACAACTCCCATAATCCTTCACCATTGTGTGTGTTGGCTGAAGTTGACAACAAGATCTGCAGGAACACATCCTTCCTCAAACTAGAGTTCATGTCTTGTTTTGTACTAATACAGTGTTTGGATAGGGCAGTTAGTAAATAAGGCAGTTAGTACATAAGATGCATGATTAATTTGAGCAATGGCGATCTAGAGAGGTCATAAAACTGGTTCAGGTCCTGAAACCACAGGCTCCTTTATCACATAATATTTGGAGCATATCTAATTTTGCCCCTTCATGTGCAATCTTGTTAAATATGAAATGAGTGCGGAAACGAAGCCATGAAAATAAATGAGGCATGTTCGGCCAAAACCTTGGAGTCCAGATTTCTTTCTTGAAAATGGAAACACTAGATGTGGGCATGGAAGTAGTGCTGAGTGTCATTATTGCTGTCCTTAGCTACACTGTGGCTAATTATAAGTGTATGTGTGTGTCTCTCTTGTGTGTTGTGTACCTTCAATTCATTTCCATCTTACAGTAACCATTATGTGAAGCTATCATGGAGTTTTCTTGCCAAGAGAAGGTTTGCCATCGCCTTCCTCTGAGGCTGAGAGAATATGACTTCCCCAGAGTTACCCAATGAGATTCTATGACCAAGTGGTGACACAAACTGTGGCCTCACCTGTGCTCATTTACTTTGGTGTAAGAACCATTTTGTTTAGTAGGTTATATGTCTAAATAAACAGTTCAAAGTGCTGTACAATTATCAAGGCAAGCATATGTGTAATAGTCCTTTTAAAAGCACTCAAACTGCACATTATTTTACCAAGTAGCAAAATGAATGAACTCTGCACGTGGTCAGAGGCAAATACATCCTTGATTGATCCCTCCATCCAAGTATGGGGAAAGGTATTGGAAAGAGGTGCTGGAGGTCAACTCTGGGGAGGCCTAGCTCAGCTTAAAGTTAGTAGGAAAAGAGAAGGGGAGATGCAGTAATCACTATCAGCCTCTGGAGTTCTAATAATAATAACAATAACAACAACAACAATAATAATAATCCTGCCTCTTCCAGAGGATCGAGGCGGGTAACAGCAGAAATCAAATACAATTTATATAAACAAGTTATCAAAATATTCCCTCAATCCCCCAGCCCTCCAACCCTTCCCCTCCTCAATTAAAATAAATTAAACTACAAATTAAAACAGAATGATAGTATAAGACATTTTAAAATAACAGTGGGAGAGGGTAATTTTTTGAGCGGGTGGTAATCCTACTCTAGTAGGAGATCAGTCTGGTTATATCTGTGGTTACACTGAAACTTTAAATCAGAAATCTAGTTCATAGCACAATTATGACAGCTGTCTTCCTCTCAAGAGTAAAATGTCTATTTTGGTTTACCAATGAAGTGTTAACATTACTTAAGTATGCTAGGGAAGATGCCTTCCCATCTTCCCAAAGCTTGATTCATTTTGCTACAGTACTTTAGTTTGTCCCTTTATCATTGCCTGCCTTAACAGTATGGGACAAATTACTTATTCATGAAAAAGAAAATTTGAGAAAAATTAAACCTTGTGTGTGTGTTTCTCTTCTTCTTCTTCTTCTTCACTGTTACCAAGATAGTATTATAGAGTGAAGCCTTACTAGCACCACTCCAATTAAAGGCCATAACAAGAATGTGTTTTTATTTTCTCACCTTAAAAAGAATTCTCTATATCTCATACTTCTGGCCGTGTTGATCCATTCAGATGAACAGCAAGTGTGCCGTACTTTACAGCCCAGTAGATGTCACTGCACAGTGAAACGAGGGTTGCTATAACATAAATCTGTGGTTGTAGAGCCGGTCAAATGTACATAAAATCTGGTTTTTGTTTTAAAGTGCCTTTTTTTTTTAGATCATAATGGTCATTTATTTTAAAGTGCCTTTTTTATCTGTTTAACACTTTATTTAAGTTTGCACGGAATGAAGTAGCATCATGCAAGAGGAAAGAATAAGATTCTTTAAGCGTTTCTTATCAACCTGAGACTCTTTGGCAATAAAACATCATTAACATCAATAGTCCCTCAGTCATTTCCCAACATTATTCTATGCCAATGATAAAACCATGGCCTGTTACAGACAGCCCAAATAAAGCTGCTTCGAGTCACAGTGGAGGTATGGTGTTTCAATGATGCATGCATCCTAAGACTCCAGAAGCCACACCAAAGCCACGCTCAAGTCCTTAGGGCTGGAGCGTGGCTTTGGTGTGACTTCTGGACTCTTAGGATGCATGCATCATTGAAACACCATACCTCCACTGTGACTTGAAGCAGCTTTATTTTAGCTGTCTGTAACAGTATGTAAAAGAAAGAAAACCAGCCATGCAATATAGGCAGGGCTCACGGGGTTAGAGGACCAGGGCTCTGATCAGCAAGGATGTTGTCATCCTGCCAGCTCAGACTTCCCTGCTTCTTTGGAGCTTAGCCTATCCCTGTTGTAAAGCAAAGTATTTGGATGTGGCTTAGGTTTGGATTTACAATTAGGCCCCATTGGCTTTACAAAGGAGCTGCTAGAACCGTACTTTGAGAAAATATTTTCCTCTAATGGCGGTAAAAGACTACCACATAACGCTATGTTGTGTTGTGATATTTTGAGTAAGAAAAAAACAAAGGTGCCAGTTTGACTATTCAGATTTGTCCCCCTTACACACACCAATCACCCATATTTTACTCTTACCTCTCCCCAGTGTAAATCATCCGTATATTAACACAAAACCACCCAGCTGCTGTTTGGTTTTCCTGCCATGGGTTTTATTGCAGTAGGCAAAAGGATGGATTTCTAATAAATGCAAATAGATAAACTACCTCTGCCCATTTACTTTGGTGTAAGAACCATTTTGCTTAGTAGAGCATATGTCTAAATAAACAGCCCCAAGTGTTGTACCATTATCCAAGATAAGCAAATGTGGAATAATCCTTCTAAAAGGATTTTGTCATTTAAAAAATATATATATTTGGAACTACTTTCCAGAAATCTAAGAGCTGTCTCAAGCATCTGTCTGCTTCAATAAACTTCTCTCTATATATGTATCGAGTCTTTTCTTTTGCTATCTCCCAACTGCTCCTTCCTGTGGAATGGGGGTCAGGGAAGAAAAATTAGCTTTTTCTGGAAGCTGATAAAGATTTATAATACCAGCATATCAAGTTTGTTGCACCAAAAACAATAAAGCCCATCACGCCTTAAATGCTAATAACTGGCCCCTATTTGACTGGGTACCTTGTTATGTCACATTTTGCCCTTATTTGTTCAGAGCGTTTATGTATTCCCTCTCGGGGAACCAGGACCTCCAAGGCAGTGGAATTCCAAATTCCAAGTCCCATATCAGCCAAACAGCCCAGAAAGATTCTATGATCATTAGTACTGAATGCTGCCGAAAGATCCAACAGAACCAACAGGGATTTAGTACATTTATATACTCTATATACTCATGTATACATCTAGAAATTTAGGTTAAAAAAATTACCCCAAAAACCTGAGTTGACCTATCCACAGGTCAATATAAGTACTGTCTCTTCACTTTTATTTTTTTAAAAAAGGAATGATCCCCGATGAAAGGCAAGAATATAATCTGTCCTGGAAGCACCAACCCACCCACCCCCTGCATCCATCCAAACTTTAGTGTCAGCACATAAAATTATATCTGCTGGAATTTTGTAAGAACTTTGGTATTGTTTTCTTTTGCTTCATCCTTTAGATTGTTTGCTATATGCCCCTATGTTTTACCCTCGACTTATCCATGGGTCTTATCAAAATCCATAATTTTGGCCCCAAAACTTTCCCTCGATTTATACATGAAGTCAACTTATAGTTGAATATATACAGTAGGTTTCATCATAGATCAGCCTCCAAAGCAACCAATGCTATTTCTGTTCCATAATCAGCCCTGAATCCAGACTGGAATAGATGCAGGTAGTTCATTTTATTGAAGAAAGCCTGGGGTTGTGCTTTCTTGAATGACACTGATTCCATTCCTTTCTTATGGGTCTATTTCATTGGTTTCAATACTTCTTATACAGGCAGCTCTGTACAAAACAAAAGAAAAACAAAACTAATATCTCTGCAATTTATGTTCCCCCCCCCCCAAAAAAAAATAAACAGCAAAACCGAACCCGAGTTACACTACTGGGTAACTTTAAATCTCGGAGAAGGAAACTGTGAGACTCCATTCACTAGTTAAACATCAAAAGGCATTATAAGGCTTGTTTTTCCACACACAAAAATTGGGCTGCATTTTTTGCTTTACATTTCATGTTCCTACAAGAACTGGAAAATTAGTTTTTAAAAATGAAAGTTAGAAATCAAGGCTATCTAATAGCAAGATGAGAATCTGAGTGAAATCCAGACAACTAGGTAGCATATTAACTTAACTAGGACTGAAAAAAAATATGACTTGAACCCCCCCGTTCCCCCCCCCCCAGAAACATGCACAGATGATTTTTCTATGAAATGTCATGAAATGCTGTTGTTGTGTGCCTTCAATTCATTTCTGACTTAAGGCAAACCTATCATGGGGTTTTCTTAGGAAGATTTGTCCAGAGGGTGTTTGGCTTTGCCCTATGGGCCTGAGAGTGTGCAACTTACCCAAGGTCACCCAGTGGGTTTCCATGGGCAAGCAGGGATTTGAACCCTGGTCTCCAGAGCCATAGTCCAGTGCTCAAACCACTACACCACACTGTCTCTCTCATGAAATTTTACCTATTTATAAATATGATTTATACTGATAGTTCTTTTAAAGTAGAGATTGAAATGAACCAAAACTTCCTCTACAGTTATCATATATTTCCATAAAAAGTTATTTCCAATGTCTTCCTATTATTTTACATTACTGAATGTAGTTTGCCTTTAGCCATAACATTATACACACATGCACACACACACATACTATATATATGTATGTGTGTTCAGTCCTAGCTCCATTAATATAGAAATTCTGTTGTTTTCATAGGGAGCCACTTGTGACCTGTTGGGTATTAAATCATGCCTTAGGTCCCAAACACACAGCAGAAATAATCCAGTTTAAGACTGCTTTAACTGTCCTTTGGCTCAGTGCTAGGGAATCCTGGGATTGTAGTTTGTTGTGGCACCAGAGTTCTCTGACAGAGGAGGCTAAGGCGGGTTACAGACCGCCGCCGCCCGTTAGTCCGCGGGGGAGCCGGAGCCTCCACACGGCACGGCTCCCGTGTGGACCGAAAAAGAAGCTCCAAAATGGAGCTTCTTTTAGAGTCACGTTTGCGACGTAGCGAGGCGCCAGGGGCACACTCGCTACGTCACAAAGGACGCGATGCGTACGGACGCTCAGCATCCGATACGCAAAGATGGCGCCGGCCATGTAGAAGGGCCGGCGCCATCTTGTACGGACGGAGTCCGTATTAGGCCCAGGGGCGTCTAGAAGAGACGCCCCTTTTTTAAAATGGAAGTCCTCCGGACGTCCCAAATGGCGGTTTGTAACCGGCCTAAATGTCTCACAAAACTACAGTTCTCAGAATTTCCTAGTTTTGAGCCAGGGCAGCTAAAGTGGTCTTGCACTGGATTATTTCTGCTGTGTGTTTTGAACCTTAGTCTATTATTATTATTATTACAGTCCCAGTACAGGGAATCAATGTGGCTTTTTACTTGTTCTTTTTGTGGTGTAAAATGAGAAAAGAAAGGTTTCTGGATTAGAGATGTGAATGACTGGGAAAGATACTGGGGTGGAGACATTTCCACCTGCTACCCTGGTTTTTACATTTCTAATGAATGCACACATAGACATAGATTACTCAGTATTTCCTTGCTGTTTGTCTGGATTTTTCCTCTGAAAATATCTGAATCGTCTATTATCCCCTCTGTTGTAAGCCGCCTGGATTCCCAGTGATTGGGCGGCATATAAATAAATCCCATTATTATTATTATTATTATTATTATTATTATTATTATTATTATTACCATCATTATGCTGGCTGAGATGTGAGATAATGCACAATTGTCACGTGTCCACTTCATACAAGTCACAACATGAAGCTGCAGTGGCCATACATGAGTGAACAAGCTTTGTGTAGATGCCATTTTGGCATGCTTAATCTCACATCCAAATGTTTTACAGTTAAAATGGGAGAATTTTTAAGGCTCAGCTTGTCAGAAGCTATGCTGTGACCCATTTCTACAACAAATATAATTTGGAAGCAAACATACACCAAAAATTTTCTCCTTTGGACAACAGGGATTATTCAAACCAGCTGCATCCTTTTTTAAAAAGAAGATGGGCCAAATCAGAGATTAAAATGTGATAGAGAGAGAGAGAGGATTTATTTCATTCCTTAAAATTAATAGGCTGTGTACCTAAAACTTTCCATATAATCATATTCCTTTATGTGGGAGCCATAAATCAACAAGATGACATCAAGAATCTTAATGGGCTATATTTGTGTGCCCCCTTTTGCTCACAAATTTAAGGCTTAAAGTCTTTAGCTGTCATCTTGTTGATGTATTGCTCCCACATAAAGGAATATGATTATTTGGAAAATCCAAGTATAATCTTGATAATCTGGACATTTCAATTTTATTTGGTATCCATAAATGCAGAAACAAGAAAGGATATGGCTTGTGAATGGAATGAAATTTAAAAAAAGGATGTAATTCTAATGACAAAGTCTTAGTGGGAGCCAAGAAAAGGCAACCACTTTCCACTTACCTTTCCCCAGATGCACATTACATGAAATCTGATGTGCAAACTCCCCTGAGATGAATGGAAGCTGTGCACCATTGAATTAATACAGCTGTGTAGCTAGCTCTGAATATGTTCTTTAAAATCACTAAGATTTTTGCAAGATAGCTTCTTAATGGACTTCCTAATGGAGCATGATCCCTTTTTAAAAATAGTTTGTTGGGGGTATCCAAGCAGTACAGGCATTATAGAAAGGAAAATTGTTTTTGTTGTTTTTAAACACGTCTTATCAAAATATAGTAAGCTTTCCACAAAATTCTTCATTTTGAATAGCAGAAGGAGCATCATTAAAAAAAAACACCAAACTATCATCTTTATTATGTATTTGTTTAGCCAAGAATAGTCGCATTAAATGCAAGGAAGGAAGCCATATGAATGACATTGATATTTACTCAGTTGTATTGATATATTGTCTGCATAGCAGAGTGAGGTGTGACCTAGGCAGAGGTTGGAAAACAAATACTTTTTGAACTACACCATCCAGATTCCCAAGACAGCATAGCTATGTTGGCTTCAGGATTCTGGAAAAAGTAATCCAACATAACTTTTCCAAGCTCTAGAATGTGTCAGTTCATTTAAACATCCATACTAAATAAATTCTTCTCCATCCTAGTTTAAGATTGTGCTGTATGTGTGCCATCCACTACCATCTATAAAGTTGCTTATACAACTTGGTTAATGAAGTAGATGTGTTCTGGGCATTACTTCTGTACAAGAACATTTGGTACTAGAGGCAGAAATAATATGGAGCAAATAGGATTAGGTTCCTGCACCACATACACACACACACAAGTTCAATATGTTACTACCTAAAACTAATGATATGTGCACATGTGAAATGAAGCAACCAGGTCAGATAAGCCTTGCATCAGTAAACAGAAACATTTTGAACCTTCCAAAGACCACTTCAAGGTTTCTTCCAAAATGTATCTGGGGTAAATTATTGATCTGATATTAATTCTTAAATTTAATTCTGAATCAGCTTTTAGACTAAAAAGTATTTAGTCTCTTTTCCTTATTCCAGCTCTTTGGAGGCACCTTTGCCATCTTGAAGTGTTCGAAACAGAGGAAAGCTTGCTTCTTTTGCTGATTCTGGAAGTAATCCATTTAGAGAACAATATCATATGTAAAAGCCTCAGTCCCAAGTGTTCAGGACAGATAGATCACACAAAGATCAGATATCATGCTCCCACAGTAGCTTCTGTAACACCAACAATGTGCTATCATGTTCTGTAGCAGCTGCAACTGCTGTGTCAACAGTCCCATACAAAGCGCCTTGCAACAGTTTAAAATGGGATCACAAAGGCACTTGCCTTGGTATGGAGATCAGGAAAGGAGTTTCCATATTTTTCTCAGCTGCTCACATCAGAGATGAGCCTTCTATGTCATTTTAGGGTGATTACCACCAGTTATTTGCTTATATCTTGGCTTATTTCATTCCTACATGCAAGGAAAAAATAGTTTAAGTATTGCACCACCTTCCATCTTATTCAAGATAATGCTAACCTAGGCCCTTATCACACAAGGGACTTACCACGTGGTAATCGTAGCCCAAACATTAGCCAAATGCTCTAGAAGCGTGGAGGTGAGATTGTCCGTCGTGCTTCTGAAACATTACTGAAGCACTCTCATTGTTCTTCCATCGAGTAATCATTAACAGAGAAGCCATTTTTGTAATAATGGGATCTTCCGTTATTACAAAAATGGCTTCTCTGCAAATGATTGGTTGATAGAAAAACAGCAGAAAGCCTCAATTACATTTCAGAAGTGCAATGAATGAGCCCACCTCTGCGCTTCTGGAGCATTTGGGCAACATTTGGGCTACGATTGCCAAGCAGTAAGTAACTCATGTGATAAGGGCCCTAGAGTGGCAATTCTAATCTATTTTCATGTCTGATGCTATCCGGGGGGGGTACTTCCCTTTGCAAGGAGACCACATTTCATCTGTACTGTATCTCTTACTTCAGTGCTTGGTCTCAACATTTAATCCAAGACCATATGGACTTCCATATTTTGTTAGATTGAAATCCCCACTATTATTCACTGTTGACTATTGCTAGTGCTGCTGGGACATGCAGTCCAAAAACAGTTTTCCACCCATCTCGAAGAAGAGGCATAAGGGATTTGGACAGTGGTAGTAAAGGTATGGTGGGTCTACAAATGAAGTGGTTATTCTCTGTTTTTAAAATAAAGCTAGGAGGATCCTATTATTAAAACATCAGACTGGCTCTGCAATTAGTTGCATGTTAACTGCTACCTATGACCATCTTCCTTTCCTCCCTCCCCTGCCCTGTGTATGTGTATTTCTATTATTGATTTCTGTGCTTTTCTGCATGTATGATAATGTCCCTTCCATTTAGTTGTCCAACCCTGCCTTCCAGTGACCTCCCTGCAGAGCTCTGCTCAATTCTTCTACTTCCTACATTTTCTGAGTGAAACCAGTTAACTTGACTGGATTGTGCTCAAAATCTACCTTGAAAGATGAAACCTTAAATGTGAGTATGTCACAGGGATGGGGAATGAGTGTTTCTTCAGTACCTTCTACCCCTATCCAGCATAATCAATGGTGAGTACATACCATATAAATATATTAAAGATCAATTGCCTATAAATAGCTTAGGTACTTTTCCCTCCTGGGAAAAGGGAAGTTGGAAGACATATATGTTTCTTTTGCTATTAGGATATTGATCTAGATCCAACAACATTCTAATGGATACCCACAAGCATAGCAGGACCTTCTTTCTCTTTTACCAGCAGCACCCTTCACCATTCAAAAACCTGTTCTGGGTTTTTTCTTAGCTCATTGGAAAAGGAGCATTTCCTAGCCCATTGAAAATGGTTCTGAAGGCACATGAATGATGAAGGGGAGATTGCCCTTCTTACCTCTATTGAGGGCAGCACAACAGGGGAGTATACAAAGGAATAGTCCAGAGTCCAGTCCAAGAGTCACACAATATCAGTCAGTCAGGCACAGCATAGTCACAAGACAAGTCTGGAGGTCAGATAACCAGAGTCATTAATCCAAGAGCAAGGAACAACAAGGCTACAAGACTGGTTGTCAGCTACAAAGAATCTCTGAAGCTGGAGGTCTTTTAAAAGGCCTCTGCTTCTCTCAGCTGAAACCTATTAGCTCTCCTCCTGGCTTCTAGCCTGGAAGACTGCCTCAAAGACTCCTTGACCTGTCTTTGTTCCATAGGTCTTAGCACCTGCAGCCTAGAGTCCATAGAGTCTGTTTCTCCTTCTGCAGCTTCCTTAGCCTCCTCTGAGACTGCTGATCCAGGCAGCCCCAGATCTGCCCCTGTCTCAGCCTCCTCCTTATCTTCAGAATCTGAATCTTCTGACTGTGCCTCTAAGTCAGGCCCAGGACAGTCCATGACAGCGATGAGGAATCAGCACCCTCTCTCACTGCTGCTCATGAATTCAATTCCATCTGTGAAACAACCCTGTTGGACCATGTTCTTTAGGACCTAATACCAGAGTGCTCATCTGCTATACTTTATTATGGTGAACTCTCACATCAACACTGCTTTTAGCTTCCTTTGGTGTATGGACTTCTTAGATTTTGAAACGGGGGGTATTCAGTACCTCCCTCCATGACACTTATATCTGCAGTGTGCAAGAATAGGTGGAATATGGTCAGCAGCTCCCACCCCTATTCAGTGGTCAGGGAGACAGATTTGCATCTACAAGTCCCCCCACTGTTACTGAGCTCCCAGTGGGGGAAAGGGATCAGCTTACAAACCCTCTGCCAAAATCCAAAGTATTCTTACAGGCTCTCAAGATGCTAGAATATTTGGGTTATTCACAGGCAGAATTTGTGTATGCAGATATTATTGGCAGTTCCTACCATTTTGACCCCCCAACCCTTCACAATTAGGTTTAAATTTAAATTAATAAGGTCCATGTTCCTTATTTTTGAATGCATAACAGTGAATTCTGCTTCCTTCTGTCCATATCTCATCTGTGACCAAAAATGAGGAAGCATTTAAAGCCTCAAAATGTTTTGCGTGGAATAGGAACTTAATTTGGAGACTGACAATGGCCTGTATGGAACATGAATGGTTTGCATGGAACCTGAATTCTGGTGTGCAAATTGCCAACAATTTTTTGAAGAGTAATGGTCAATGTATTGGATGCTGCAAGGAATGGACAATTTTCATTATTAACAATAAGAATAACAAATCAATCTTATGGAATTAATGTACAATTAATTAATTTTAAGATAACATTCCAAATTTTCCCACTTCCCAGTCCAGAGATAAGCCCAGCTAAGGCAACTAGGAACTTGTGAAAGAGAAATAATAACTGGAACAGATTTATCCTTTGCCAGTCATTGATTCGCACCCCTCCCATGTAAATGTGTCCCCTTTCTGTTTGCATGTGAAAATGACTGAAATGATTGCAAGAGCACTGTTTAATGGGCATAGGACCACATGTATTGCATCCACACTTAAAAATACAAGGTAACACTGTAAACTAGAATCAGAACTGTATTCTCATTCTCAGTAATTGGTCTCATAGACTAGAAAGTGATGCTCTGTAGAAGGATTTAATAATCAGATTCAAAGTCATAATTTGTATTCAGAACAGCATAATAGCAATCAGCAACAATTACTTAATCTTAATATCTTCCTGTCATCTTCGTACTTACTCAGTTTACAGAGTCAGCTAGTTGGCATTATATTGTAAGATGAATGCAGCACTTAACATTTGAAGTGCCTGTACAATTCAATGATTTCTGTTATTGGAAAAGAGCGTTTTTTAAAGTTGTTTTATATTTTAAATTCTCAAACTAAACTTGGCTCAATAAGGACCCTTTTGTATATATTTCTGTACATATAGCCCTGGAATTGACTCCTGTTCCACAGGATCAAATTGTCTTCTTAACTCTTAAGATCTTAGAAGAAAAGAGAAAATGACAAATATGCAGAATAGAGCCGGTGAGGACTTGTCATTGGCCTGTTACAGACAGGCCAAAATAAAGCTGGTTCGAGTCACTTTGGAAGTATGGTATTTCAATGATGCATGCGTCCTAAGAGTCCAAAAGCCGCACCAAAACCACGCTCCAGTCCTAAGGATTGGAGTGCAGCTTTGGTGTAGCTTCCAGACTCTTAGAACTCATGCATCATTGAAATACTATACCTCCAAAGTGACTCGAAGCAGCTTTATTTTGGCCTGTCTGTAACAGGCCATTGTTATTCTCTTTCAGTCTCCTTACACCCATGCCACAACATTTAGTAGCTCAGCAAACTGAAAGGTAGTTCCTCCAGAGTCAGATTGACTCTGAAAAATAATTGCTAATTGTTGCTAGCTTGGAGGAAAAAATTGTTACCATGAGCTTTGAGTAGTGCCCGAAAGGCAGTTATTCTAATGGATCCAACACAGAGATGGCGAGTGGCTTCCAGGCTAGTGACATGGTGATTCAGTTTTGTTCCAAAATCGGTTCTGAACCTTGGGAACTTCCTGGAAAGTTTTGAATAAAATCCATAGTAGATTCACTGCACTACAGAATTAGAAACCTCAGCTCCCCCGTAACTCAGGCCCTTATATTCTTAGCTTATTTTTGAAGTGTTTGCAGGTCTTAATCACTGCTCCTTCTCTCACTTTCCCCTTCATTATATTCACTAGTTTACAACAAGGCAATATGATTTTAGCCCTGAAACCAAAAAGAGTACAGAGTAACCCTGAATTCAGAACTAGTGTAGTACAATAATCTCATAAGACTTTTGCAGCACAGGCCAATATCCAAAGGTGCCATTCCACTAACAGAAGGGTGTTGTACTTGCAGACACCCAGTTGTGCACTAGGTACAAGGAGGAATCTAGTGAAATTTTTCAGTTGCAGAACTGATTCTATCAGTAGTTTAAAAAATGGTAACATGCACAAAGACTATAAGAAGAAATGTTTCTGGAAAGTAATTTGCATTAAGATTTGGAAAGTCATCCATCTGTGAGCCTCAGTCATGCAAGTGAAGGCTAAAAAAGGTTATATACTTGTTACAGGAACCACCATGACATTTTATTTTATTTTTTTGTGGAGCTAAATTGCACTAAAATATTTACAGATGCTGGCTACATTTGGCACTAGATCTAAAAGGTGTAGCCATATGCTGGTGATGGGAAATCTGTAACAATCCATTTATGATCCAAGGTCCCAAATGTCTTTACTGTGTGAACAAATTTGACCAGACAACCCTTAGGCAAGATCTTCTGAAGACCAACTACTTAGAAAAGAGTAGAAGAAGTGTCAGCCAACTTATTTCATCAGCAAAGAAATACTGTATAATATAAAAAACAAGAACTGAAACAAATAGTTTCACATTCAGCAATCAGCAGAAATGTACTTAATATACCCATTAAAATATAAAAGAGTTAAAATCAAAGTGTATTCACAGAAAACCTAAGAGGCATGAAAATGGGTATGTATTCTTTTTACATTTGCTCTCTGAATAATGAGCTATGTTCTATTTATAGCACGCAGAAGATGTTGATTTCCCTGGAAAGATGTCAAAATATACACTCGCTTTTGTCCAATTTATGCTGATACAAAATTGGGATATGATAATTTTCGTCCTCAAATATGCTAATTTTCTTCTTCTTGATATTGACAAACTTGAAAGTGACAGGCTTATCCTTCAAAAAGATACAGCTAAGTTTATTTCCCATTATCTTTAAGCCTTGTTATTGTTCATACTGCTCAAGTTTATTCTTTTTTCTCTTGTCTACTGGAACTTTATTTTTCTACTTAATGTTTCTTTGTCATCCTTAATGCTTAACAGAAAAGCAGACTTAGAACATTGATTTGCATTGTGAAAAGCATCTTGGCAGCCATACCCTGGAGTGGGAGCCAGTTCCAGAGTAAGTAGCAGTCATGTGAATGAATCCCCCAAGTAATATGAGGAAGTAATGTGAGGAAGTCTGTGATTGCCTTATCATAATGGTTCCAGGGCAATCTCAAGTTACCCATTTTCTTTTCTTTTTAAAATTTGAACAGTGAGGTTTGGCAACAAAGACTACTTACGTACTTAACTCAGGGTGTAGTTCTGGGAAGGAGCAATGCAATAGTATTCAATCAGGAATGCTTCTGATCTGCCAGAATATTCAGTAATATCACCCAACATTCATGCTGCTCATTCCTAAGACTCTCCTGCAACTGACACACAGCAATGGGTGACTTTGCCAGCCTAAAACCAGCCATTCCTTTCAGGCACGTCTAGTTATTTTGTTTCAGTGCCCCTCTAATGTAACACAGACAGCAAAGAAATTGCACAACCACTTTCTGGTTTGTCCTCATGCTATTCTTGAACAGACACTAAAGGTAACTGGGTACTTTTACCCTCCCCTGAGTTTTCCACATGCTGCTACTGTCAGTAACAGAAAGAGGGAATCAATAGCATCATATGAATAAAAATAGGCTTTGGCACTGCTGTGCAGAAAAGCTTGTCTTCTTCTCACTAGCGTACTTTGGTATGCTCTCACAAGGCCTTCCTGACTCACTGTTAGACCAGCTAAAGGGTCCATCTCAAGCAGTGCATTTGAGAGCTAGTTTAGAAATCATATTGTATCTCGGCCATAAGCTTACCAATTCTAGCCTCTTCTGCTGATGTATAATACTATACATGTACTTTAAAAAAATAACACATAACAACAAAAATATTATGCACACACTTGAAAGATGCACACCTTCCATCTGTCCTAATTTGGCAAGGACAGCCCCAGTTAATTCTCAGCTGTCTCACTTTTTCAGCAGCTTTTAAAATGTCCCAGTTGCCCTCTCCTACTCTTTCCTGCCCACTTTACCCCTCTTTCCTCAGCTTACATCATATGATGCAAACTGAGTTCATAATATAAAAGTAATTTGCACCCAGTTTAGAAGGGGAAGAAATGAAGATCGGGTGGAATCTTATAGATGCAGCACCTCCTAGCCTGTGCATTTTTCCTCATTTAGAACTTTTGCAACCTTGACCACCCTCAGATATTGTTTGGCCACATATGTCCTGGTTTTCATCTATGAAACATTGGAGGGTTTGTAGATGTCACCACACTTAAGCAATTATTGGAGGAATACAGTACACAGGTCCAGCACCATTTTGAAGATATTTGCCCACTCTTGAGCTGCTTGAGGAAGTTGCTGACCAGGGATAAATGTGTATGTGAGGGGAAGGTTCTTCAGGGGTTGGAAATTGAGGGGTAGTGACACAGGGGATATAGCTATGGGCAGAGGGGGTTATTGCCCCCAAATAAGAATTCTACCCCCTTCATAGTTTTTTTTTCATCCCCAAATTTCAACCATTGTCATTATTTAAAAATTCAGGTGAACATTTAGAAATACAGTTTATGCAGCCAAAGAAATGGAACAGACAAAATTCCTTTAAGCTAACTTGAGTCTTGAACTGTTTTTGCCCCAGCACATCCTCAGCAGGTGAGAAATAAAAATAATAATGATATTCCCTCCTCCCCCACCAAATCCTTGTTTCCTCTTCCAATGCCATTTTCACTTTCAGAAAATTCAGTCTTTCAGGACCAAGCTGGTTCAGCCCCAGACTATTTTATCCCCACCCCTTAATGAGATTTTCTAGGACCTTTCACAGTGCACAGTTACAGCAGATAATCACACGAAGGACAAGGACAGGAGTGATTGCTCCCAATCTTATGCCATCCTGATTGCGCAATGGCACAAAACATTATCATACATGCCACACTTATCTCATTATTATCCTGTCAATGAAGTAGAATTGTCCTATCAGTTTTCATTAACGGAAACTTCTGTTATTGAAAAATGACAGGTCAATTCCACTTTATTGACAGGATAATGATGGGATAAGCGCAACATCATCTGATAATCTTTGCAGTGATAACGATGATGTAAGGATGGAATCATGACAGTATAAGCATGATGTCATCTGATAGTCTTTGTGCGATCGCATGACAAGGATGGGAGCAATTTGCTTTGCTCCTGATCTTTTCCCCGTGTGATAATCTCAACAGTGCTATGATTCAACCTGAATTGCCACAGGTCCATCCTACAGAATCCCAGGATTAGCAGTTTAGGGAGGGACCTGTAGAATTCTCAGCCAGAGAGCTATAGTGCCTCCCTAAACCACAAACACCAGAATTCCATGAAATGGAGCAATGACACTTAACATGGAATTTTACTGCTATCATTGTTGTTGTTGTGTGCCTCCAACCCATTTTTGACTTACAGCAACCCTAAGGTGAACTGATCATAGGCTTTTCTTGGCATGTTTCTTCAGAAGGATGTTGTCATTGCCATCCTGTGAGGCTGAGAGAGTATGCCTTGCCCAACATCACCCAGTAGGATTTTATATGGAATGGGTGATCAAACTCTTATCTCCAGTGTTATTGTTCATTGCTCAAACCACTGCACATGCTCGGTCTCAATGCTATAATTATAATTATAATGCTATAATTATGGGGTATGAAATAACCCAAATGGTTACTAATTTATCAGAAATACAAAATTAAAGAACTCACATTACTTCCCTTAAATGGAGGATCAGTTCTGAAATTCTGGAAAGTATTTTAGAGTTTCCGTAGGAAATGGGACCAAATCTATCTCCTCCTACTCAGCCCCCACCTTTATCCTATTACTGTACAATAATCAAAACTCTTTTCTTTTCATCACATTTAACCTGGCTGATGCTTCAGTAAAACTAGTGGAAGGTCTCTCACCTCTCTGACCCTTGGTGCACTGCACTTCAATGAGAAAGTTAAGAAGTGATATGATAGCCTTGTTTAAATATTTGAAAGGGTATCATACTGAAGATGGAGAAAGTTTGTTTTCTGCAGCTCCAGATAATAGGACCCAGAGCAAGAAACTGAAACTACAGTCGGCCCTTCTTATACACGGATTTTTTTATACACGGATTTAATCATACGCTGTTATAAAATGTTCAAAAAAAGTATAAATTTCAAATCTCAAACCTTGATTTTCCATTCTTTATAAGGGACATCATGTTGCTATTTCATTATATTTAATGAGACTTGAGCATACACGGATTTTGTTATACACGGGGGATCCTGGAACCAAACTCCAGCGTATAACAAGGGTCCACTCTACAGGAAAAGAGATTCCACCTCAACATGAGGAAGAACTAACTGACAATAAGAGCTATTAAACAGTGGGATATGCTGCCTAGGAATCTGGTGGAGCTTTTTTAACAGATGGATGGTCATCTGTCATGGGTGCTTTTATTGTATATTCCTGCATGGCAGGAGGTTGAACTGGATGGTCCTTGAGGTCTCTTCCAACTCTATCATTGTATATTAATAGCAAGTAGTTGCCATGAAAGGAGTGTATGCAAGTAGACTGCAGCTGGGAAAAAATTTTGTTGGATTTGGCAACCTCAGCATCTGAAGTTCTGAATTTCCTGAGACTGTGAGAAGAAGCACTCCTCATCTTTAGATTCTGCACATACCTGAGGCTTATTCACATAATGATTTGGAGAAATACATTGTTCCTTGTTCCTGTTGTTAACTGCCCTTAAGTTGATCTTGATTCATAGCAAACCTGTGGATGGTCTTCTCCAAGATCCTCAATCCTCCACTGCTCTGCTCAGTTCTTACAGGCTCAAAGGACCTCAATAACCCTGAAAGGGAGATTTTCATATCCTTTGAGTACAACTGGGAAATATATATTTAATAGAAAATTATTTCTCACAAAATAAATAGCAACACTGGCAGGCAGATAGGGAGAATCTGAGGAGCAGCCAGGTAAGCAGTGAAGAAGCAGAGGGGGATTTTTGAGGCTCATGAGTGGATGGAATGAGTTAAGGTCCTCACCCAGGAGGGCTTGAGGCCTAAACCCGACTGTACTTTCAGAGGCATCCAATTGTACTTGGAATAGTTGCTCTGTTCAGTTTTGATAATAAGATTCAGTTTTCAGTCTCAAATACAAGCCTAGGTTTACTGGAAAGGTGTTCACCTATTGTTATCAAGACTCAACAGAAATGTAGAATTATAGTCTAACTTAAAAACCATTCTCTTTTATTTAATCAGCTACCCTGCTGTCCTAAAAGAAGTTTTAAAAAGAGAAAGAAAGAAACTGATTTAACATCTCTCATCCATCTAGACTTTGCTAATAACAAAAGAATCTCAAACTCATGTATCAACTCCCACTACCAAAACTGAAGTTTAAATAATATCATTTTTTAAAACAGCTCTTGCATGGCAGACTAAACAGTCCCTTAACAAGTAGAGGTTGGCCAGGAATGCTGCCTTTGGAGCATTCAGCTTTGCTGATGGATAATTCACAGAAGTGGCTTGCTCATACATTTTGCTCTGATCTTAAGAACTGTATTTCTTGGTTTCATCATTGGTCCGCCTAATCTATGAGAGGTGATTGTGCACTTAATTGTTACAAGTAAATAGTGAAAACCAAAGCAGGTAACCAATGTCAGAAGTTGAAAACCTGGACATTTGTGTCTGTAAAGGACACAAACAGAAATGGGGAACCTGTGGTCCTCCAAATATTATTGGATGACATTACTCATTTTATCTGAACAATTTACCATGCTGGCTGAGACTGAAGGGAATTAGAGTCCAAAGAGTTTCAGGTTTTCACATTTCCAAATTTAAGGAACAGATTGGCTAGCATTTCTCAACAATGTTCTAGATATATGCACAATATTGGTCCCTTTTCTGCCACCAGCTCGGGGGTCATCCTCCTCACCCATAGCCACATTGATTGAGAGCCACGAATGACTAACTATTCCTAATTAGGGCTTGGAAAAAATATTTGAAAATGTTTGGAAAATTGTATTAAAATTATTTTTAAGTACTGTATGAGAAAACCTAGACGAGGAGAATCCTAGACAGGTGAGAACCTTCACCATTCAGGACTAATTTTGTGCAAAACATGCACCAAAATGTGTTTTTTTAAAAAAATACAGAAAATTATATTTTCTGCTCAGAAAACAAAATGCTCTTTTCTGCATAAGCAACATGTTTTCAATAAAGAAAATGCCATTTTCTGTGCCTGCACATATGAACACTCCAAGCAGTCTTTTTTCTGATAAAATAAGTTCAAAGCTGTGAACAGTCTTCAAAAACTACACATTTTTCAACAACTTTTTCCACAATGAAGGGAAAAATAGTCATATTGTATTGTCTTAGCTGAGACAACATTTATAAAGATTTCCCTTCATGTTCTTAATTGTGAAACCAGTTATTTCTTCTAAACAGGAAAGGAAGCAATGAAGGACAATTAAATTAAATTAAGCAAAAATTAATATCCCTAAACTAGGCATGCATCTTCAATAATCCTTTCCAATGAGCAAGACCTAACATTCAACCAGTTGCACATTAAAGGTGTTGTACCATAAGCACTCTTACAACCGGCATGTTGTATGGAAATCATAAGCACGTGTGTGCATGTATGCTCACGTCCCTTCAGATCATCTTTTGACATATGACATATGTCAGCCTCATGAATTTCATAGGGTTTTCTTAATAAGGAATATTCAGAGGTGGTTTTTCCAGTTTCTTCCTCTGAAATACAGCCTAAAACGTCAGGTATGCTTTAGCAGTCTCCCAGGGCTGACTACCAAGGTGCCTAACCATACGGTCGAAATCAGGGTTGGGAACCAGGTGATATTGGTTGGATTGTTGGATTACAGCCTCCAGATATTGTTAGACTGCAAGTCCCAATATCCCTAGCCAGCATATCCAATAGTGAGGATTACTGGATGTTGCAGATAAGTGACAATGGGAGAGGAACATGATTCCCAGCATGGCTGTAAATGTATTGTGCACAGCCTACTTTAATCGCTGGGTTGAAATTATATTGTTCATCATTTCAGACCTGCATGACCACCCACCTAGATTGTTTATATACATGTAAACCATTGGGTAAAGTCTGCATTACAGTTTCAACAGGAAAAACCTGGATGGAACTATGAGACTGTCCCGATGCAGCCTGCCTTTCTTCTTCCTCTAACCCCCCTCCCCATCTCCATTTTCGCTAACAAAGTTTCAGTCGAAACTGGGCCTTGAAACATGATGGAATAAAAATCATGCTTAACAAACAGTGATTTAGAAACTATTGACTTACCACATTCCTAAAAAATTTGGGGGCTTATTTCTTCATCTTCCCCAACCCCTTTCTCAGTCTTCAAAAAGCCTGGGGCTCTTTACATCTGAAGTGAGTAGACATGGAAAAAAAAATTAAACTGAATAGTAAGGAGTCATGGCATTCCATCTCTTAGCAGGAGAACAGAGGCAGAAACTCTGCCAAGTGGTCTCAAGTGGGCTACCTCTCAGAACCATGACTAGGAGTTGCCAAAGGAGACAGAGAGTTGCTTTTTGAATTAAATGAGTTTTAGCATTTCATGGTGGTGGTGGTCAGATAAAGACTAGACACAGCAAGACCAGTAAAAAGACATACCCGTGACTAGATGTCATAACCACAAAGGAGGACAAGGCACCACAAAGGACAGTCAATAAAAATGTAGGACGTTACAAAATAAAAGCTAAAAACACTAATATAAATATAAACGCATACTTCTTAGTCATGCTCAAAAGAAGGACATTTTTAAATTCTTCCTCAATAGAAGGCTGAAATGTAGGGTGACCTGGAAAAGGAGGCTGTCTGGTCACCCTGCACCTGTGAGGATACCCAGTTCTGAGTTGGTTAGCTAGAATGGGAATAATTTTTGCTGGAGCTGAGATTCTCCATGAAAATATCCTTTTTACATCTCCTGTGAATCACTGCAAAACCAAAAGATCTTGCTTCAGAAATTATCACATCTCTGAGTTTGGTGTGTGTTTCAGGGAAATAAAATTTGCTTTATTATTATTATTATTATCCCCTCAAATTGGGAAATGAACAATACAATTTAAAAAAAAACCAATACAATTAAAAACACAGATTTTTAAAAACAATACAATTAAAAAGTGAACATTACCATATAATTTAACTATTTAAAGTGTTGAAATGATAACTCTCAAGTTAAAATAATAAAATATGATTTAAAAGATTTACAAAAAGATAAAAGTCTTTCTAATTTAAATTGTCAATGGGAGAACAACAAGGAGAGGGCAATTCTGACCTTCCTGGGAAGTTTCAGAGTTTAGGGGCAGCCACCAAGAAGGCCCTCTCTCATGTCCCCAACAACCATACTTGTGATAGTGGTGGGACTAAGAGAAAGGCATCTCATGATGATATCTGAGCCACAACTGGCTCATATAAGAAAATATCAAATAGCCTGGACCTGAGCCATATAGGGCTCTATAGGCCATAGCAAGCCTTTTGAATTGTGCATGAAAACTGGCAGCCAGTGAACCTGTTTCAACAGAGGCATAGTATGGTCTCTGTAACCTGTCCCACTTAACAGACTTACTGCAGCTCTTTGGATCAGCTGAAGTTTCTGAACATATTTCAAAGGCAGCCTCATGTAGAGAGTGTTAACAGTATCCCAAACAGGGTGTAACTAAGGCATGTACCATGGCCAGATCTGACACCTCAAGGAAGGGGTGCAGTTGGTGCACAAACTTCAGATGTGCAAACAAACTCCTGGCCACCACAGCAACCTGAGTCTCTAGGTTCAAAGCTGAGTCCAAGAGTACATTCATATTGCAGCACCTGTGTCTTGAAGAGGAGTGTAACCTCACTGAATCCCTGTTTCCTGATATGATTGGCCAAGAGCACCTCTGTCTTGTCTGGATTAAGTTTACATTTGCTTGCCATTACCTATTCATTATTGATGCTAGACAATGACTTAGGGCCAGGACAAGCTCCTTGGATTATGGCAGAAAGAATTAAGAGAGTTGGGTGTTATCTCCATATTGACGGCATCACACACCAGAATTCTGAATGACCTCTACTAGAGGTTTCATGTAGATGTTAAATAGCATAGATGACAAAACAGAAGCCCAAGGGACCCCACAGACCAAGAGAATTCCACAGACCACTTTCTGAGTTCTCTCCTCCAGGAAAGAATAGAGCCACTGTAAAACAATGTCTCCAAGTCCCATCCCAGCAAGTTGGCCCATAAGGATATCCTGGTCAATTGTATTGAAAACTACTGAGATATATTTTTCAGAGGCTGGTCTGGCAGAACCAACAGGGACAAACTCCCTCTGTCCACTTCCCTCTGTAGGTCATCAACCAAGGTGACTAAAGCTGTCTTTGTCCCATAACCAGGCCTGAAACCAGATTTAAATGGATCTAGATAATACATTTCGTTTTGAAACCTTGGAAGAACCCATTAATGCAATTCCACTTCAGGTTTATGACAGGATCAGCATGTCAAGTATGAATGTCTTTCGGGTGATCACTGTCATGAATAAAAAGGATGGGTTTTGTTCCCATCCCCTGTCTGATAATCTCCACTGCCTACCAATATTTGGTAAATTGTGGCACAGAGGGGACATTTTCTATTGTGGAATGAACTTCCACTCAGGAAGAATGAGCTCCCAATGCATGCTGCATCTACCACCAGTTGAAGCCTTCTTTCTTTGTCCAGGCATGTTTCCAATCATTAACCTACTCTGTTACCCAAAGTGAGTTTTGTGATTAGGGCTACATCCACACTGCATAAATAATCCAGTTTGAAACCACTTTAACCTCCATGGCTCAAAGCTGTGAAATTCTGTGAACTGTAGGGCCCGAACAGACAAGCCAAAATAAAGCTGCTTTAGGCCACTTTGGAAGCATGTTGTTTAAATGACGCATGTGTTCTAAGAGGCCAGAAGCTGTACCAAAGCCTTGCGCTAGGACTGGAACACAACTTTGGCAGAGCTTCTGGCCTCTTAAGATGCATGTATCATTTAAACATCATACCTCTAAAGTGACCTGAAGCAGCTTTATTTTGGCCTTTCTGTTTGGGCCCAGAGTTTCTTGTGACACTAGCTCTCTGACAGAAGGCTAACTATTTCACAAAACTACACTTCCCAGAATTCCAGAGCACTGAGCCATGGTAATTAAAATAGTATCAAACTGGATGGATGCAGCCTTAATAATTTTTTTAAAAAAGTTATTGCCAGTTAATTACTTGTTTTCATTGCATTTTGTTGTATTTCTAAAGAGTGTGATATATTAAATTGTTTTAATTTTATTCACCCCTTGAATAGAGGGAGACACCCATATGAGTGAGTCTAACCACAAGCATAAAATTATGGGTATCCACTTCTTAAAATGTGAACTTGCTGTGCCATAAAGGCACATATTTGCATTTGCATTATAACTTCTAACTGAACAATGGGTTGATGAAAGTAAAGCAGCAGGTGGTTTGCAGATTGAGCAATTTCCCCAATTCCAAGTGGATATGTTGCACTCTAATCTGTATAAAGTAAAATAATTAACCCCAGGATCTCCATTTGCATAGAAATGTAACATTCTTTTGTGCATAGACCACAACATCACTCTAGGAAAGTAAATCTTTCTAAATTTCTGTCTGACAGAGTCAATGCTTTTTCACAAAAATACTATGGTTTTTGTTCAGAAGCCAACAGAAAAGAGAGGGGAAAAATCTGTGTTGTTGTCCTTTATCATCCTGTATTATCATCCTTCCTTCTCTATAAGAAAGTACTGAAATCACAATTAGGAGTAGGTAACATATCATTATACATTTTGTTCTCTGAGGCAGGAAGAATAAATAATTTTACAATTTTCCCACTTACCACAAGAAGTACAGTCACCCCTCCTTTCTCGTGGACTTGAGATCCGCATTCTTGATTATATACGGAGGGGTGACCTCCACTATCCTCAATGGGGCATGCCCCATTCAAGCCTATGGGGCATGAATAAGTGCAAGTCCCTGTTTTCACCGGTGTGTGTGTGTTTGGAACGGATCCTCTGCAAAAATGGAGGGCTGACTGTAGTTGAAAATTGAGCAGTTTTTGAAGACTATTCATAGTTTAGGACTTAATCTGTGCAAAAATAAAAATAAAAATGCTTGTGGGTTTTTGTGCAGGAAACAGCATTTTCTGCAACAATAATAAAAAAATAATTCTGTACCTAAAACAAGTTCCCTGCACAAGAAATAGCATTTTCTGTGCAAATATAATTTGCTTAAAAATAAAAACAATAAAATATGTCAGAAAATGTGTTTGTCCAAAAACTCTACATTTTTCATTTTCATTTTTGGTTGTGCAAGACACATTCCATGCTCCTAAGCTGTCAGTGATTGTCTTCGCCAAAGTTTTCAAACATTCAAGAAAGTCAGTTCTGGAACGACAGCACTTGTGCCATGGGAAGGAACTTATTTTGCTGGGCCCAAGAGGGAGGAGGCCTCGAAAAGTTCATAGTGGACAGCACTGTGATGTTGCGCATGACAGGGGAAACCACAGGGTTTATTAGGTTGTGGCCATCTCCTCTGCTTCCTAGGGATCAATCTTCCCACTCACCCTTTCAGCAGTGTAACCATTGCTCCTGGATTCCCCCCCCCCCCCCCTTTCCCTTTCTCCCCCCCCCCCCCCCCCACATACACCCCTTACACATTATCATAGGGAATTGGAAATTGGTTTGGTGGTCTTTAAATAGGTGGTCATTTGGCAGGGAGTGGCAGAGAAAGGGAGGATTATGCTGAACACATATGGCACCTGTTTTGGTTAAGGGATGGCCTCTGGAACTGCGTCTTTATGTCTTGGGGCCATCAGGGTTAGGAAGGAGACTAGGCTTGGGGCTGAGCTGAGGACCGTGCCCTTACTTTAAATCTCATGATTTGGAGGAGGGATTCCCTGGTTTTGTCTTCCATTAGGGCTGGCTAGGGCGCAATCCAGATATTTGGATTCTCCTTGGAGTTCTGGTGTTTGCTTGGGGGAAGCTGAGGAGCAGGTCTGCTGGAGATCTATTGCCTCAGTTGCTCTTTCACCAGGTTACTTCCCCCTATTGTTTATCATAGAGTCTGAATTAGTTACATGGTTTAATAGGTCAATAAAGTGGCCCTTATTCAACCCAGGTTGTTATATCTAGTCTCTTTATTCCTTTTATAGATCAACAAACAATGTTTTGATTCTCAAATATTTTTGAATATCTTTTCAATCCCAACCAGTGACAAAGAGTGTTAGCATCTCTCTCTTTCTTGCTCTCCCCCCCCCCACCACCCACACAGACACCTTTAAAAAATAAATATCGATCATTGCTTGTATTCTTCCTCCACATATTCAGGGTGACTATGTCAAGGACATCCTGTGATTCAGCCACAAGATGTAGGTGAGGAATATGTACACAGTGACACTCCCAAGCACGGTTGCCTAGAAGTATCTCAACACAAATGTCTGAGACACAATGAGAACAAACAATCTTTATGACCTACAGTTTAAATATGTGATTATTGTGTTAGGCAGAACTGTCACTGTGACAAAGTCCAAAGAGTAAAGTAAAATAGAAGCTATGTCACCCTGCTTTTTATAAAAGAGGAAGAAGAAAAATAATTGTATAATGACAGAATGCCAGCACTGGGGCTCAGTAAACCAATTTTAAAACTTTGATTGCATAATATGTTTTTTTAATAAATCAATTTATTAACCAGCCATATTTTTAAATATGTGCATATCGTCAAAGAAAATCCTCTATGTAGGTGGGATTTCTCCTCACCTCCCCAAATATTGAATTGAATTATCAAATTTGAATTATAAAAGGCTGTTCAAAAACAGTGCTCCTGTGACTAGGAAAAGGGTCTGCACTATCTAGGCCAAGCCTCATATTTCACATATGACACAAGGATGTGAAAATTTATCATCTCCAGCTTAACAGTATTTCTCATATTCCTGCCATCAAATAAGTCCTGTGTCCCAATTTCACACCAGGTTGTAATTTTTTTTTCTTCCTATACAGAAAGTTGGGCATGAAAATTAAATGTAACCTTGTGAAAGATTTAAGGAGAATGTTGAAGAGAGGGGCTGAGTGAAGGGGAAAGAGAAGAAAAAAAGTTGGATAAATAGAACAGTAACATCCAAATTCCACAAAACAGCAATGCCATTATTGGGCCCACCAAAATGCACAAAATAAATAATGCAAGCTTTTGATACTTCACTGGCTTCTTCATCACACAAAGGTGTTTAAAATCAAACAGGAAACAGAAAGAAAACTGATGATAATATCAGAGGCATAGGCCTATGTTTAGTCAATATGTTGTTATAATTCTCAGTTGAGATGGTATGGAGAGGTATCCAGGAAGGAAGAAGCCATTGCTTCTCCTTGGCCATGTAGGCTTTGAGAGACAAAGAGTATAGAAATAAAATGTAAACTCTATTAGCAACATAAGAGGCAGATGGAGTTAGGATTTGACTGATGTGTGAAAAAGAATTGTGAGAATTCAAAGAAAACTTAGGAAAGTAAACTGGGAAGAAGAGTTAGCTTAATCATGTTGTGTGTTTAAAGAGAAGCCTTCATATAACCCCCACTTCTTTTTCACATTGACTCTGATCCTATAAGGAGAGTCACTCTGTCCTGGCCACATACTTATAAAGACACAGAGACACACAAACTGCATTTGTAATCACCTTATTTCCCTTGAGACATCTTGTTAGTGGATTGTAAGGAAATTTTAAAATGGGACAGATGCTCCAGGATAATGAATAAGAAATAACCTGTGAGTTTGTGACACACAGATGTTTAGTTGTGTTCATCTTGATGACACCCTGTTACTAGCAGAAAATAAGACTGGAGAGACTACTGAGGAAAGTCAAGGAAGACAGGGCAAAAGCATGCCTGAATGAACCTGGACTATCAGAGATCAAGAATGCAAAGATGCAATGATACTCCATACTCAGATTTCTTTCCCTGTGTGGTGATATCCCTGTGGGTAAACAAAACCAATGTTTCTTCTTAAATTTCAAATTCACATATGGTTTTGTGTCCATTTTCCTTCATCAAATTGCATTGGAAGTCTCAGAAAAATATAGATTTCCAAGAAAGATGGGTTTTGCCCTATGCCCAGGTTTATGAGTTGCAAAAATGGATATTTTCATAGGGAAATGAAAACCCAACCATATTTTTTGACATCTTTAGTCACACATACCAGTTTTCTCTGTATCGTGAAAATGATATATTCAAGAAAAAACATCACAATGAAGATGATGTAATGCATAGAGATTAACAGACTGATATATGAAGGCATCCATGCCTTCTTGAATGTTAAGCAATTTGGTTTTCAGATTTCAGATTCAGATTGCTTTCTCAATGTTTTGGACATCCCTCTCATCACCCCACTTTGCATGGCCAATGGTCAGACCAAAAACATTTGGAGGATACCAGGTTGTGGAAAGTTGCATGAAGGCTACATCTGCACTGCAGAAATAATTCAGTTAGACACCACTTTAAGTTCCATGACTAAATGCTATGTTATTCCGGGAACTGTAGCTTTTGAGACATTTAGCCTTCTCTGTCAGAGATCTCTCAGGCCACAAGAAACTACAATTCCTGGAATTATTTCTGTGGTGTGGATGAAATCTAAGGAGTGAAGCAGACTGGCATGAAGGAGTGGCCGGAGGCCGCTTCAGTCCCTATTGGCCTGGGACCACAGTGACCGGATGGCCTGCTCCTGAAGTGAGCCATGGCCATAGTTCGGAACAGGCCACCGACAGAAGCAGATTTTCGCCACTCCTTTTTGGGCCAGCTCTTGCAGCCTCCATGCCACCTCAGAGCAGCTCTTGGCTACTTCAGGGGCATGCATCATCTAAACAAGACACCCCTAAAGCAGCTGGAAGCTGCTCTATTTAGCCCATCTGTTTTGAACCTCAGTCTTCCTCATTATGGATAATCATGATGGAGCTGGATAAGTCATTGTGTGTGTGATGCCAAAGTGTAGCTAACCACCACTCGCTAGTCAATATCACTTCTGTAAAGTGCTGCATATAATTTCTAATTTTATAAGTAATATTGTCATTAATGCTCAGAAGGGAAATCTTTCTTTTATGTTCTCTTACAATAACACACTAGAAACAAAATAAACTCAAAAATAACAAGTGAACCTTTCCCTGGCAGAGCCAGAGATTGGAAAAAAATCCTCTTTGCACTCAACTCCCCAAATCACAAAAGTAGAAGCTCTGGGAGCTGCAATCTCAAAAAGTGACTGTTTCAAGCTTTGTGGCAGCAGCACATATTTACCCTCACCGATTAACCATTTACCAATGAATAAGTACAATAGATCCCATAGAATAAGGCACGCAACTCTAGCATTTCAGAAATGCCTCTTTAAGCTTTCTTGCAATAGTCACCCAAGAAAGAGTCACATTTCATTCTATTGTGCTCCTGCCTGCTACACTTAGAGCGATTAGTGGCTGTTCCTTTCAGAAAGTTCAATGCCTCAGACCATAAAAACAGTTTCCTCTTTCATGGGCCTGGAACAACTGGCCTGACTCAAGATGTAACAAACATTTGTGGAAGAAAAGAAAACTGTAACTTTCTTTCAGCAGTAGCCGGGTCACTGACAACAGATGCCTGATTAAGTAGACAAGAAGGGTCAAGGAGGCATTTCAGATTCTGATTCTCATTTCAGACCCAGAGAGAAGATTTTGGACATCTGCTCCTTCATTACAAGAAAGAAAAACTCCCTATGATGTGGGATCTACCTAACATATTAAGAAACAGAGCTCTTGCTCCCAATAGAAATAAAAGAAATGATTAACGCCCACTATTTTTTAAAAAAGAAAGGAATAGTTTTGGTAATGTTAGAATTTTCAGACAAGAGGCCAGAATGCTCATATTAGTTCTACTCCTCTAAAGTAAAGCTCTTGTAGTTAGAGTTCCCACATTATTTAGATGAAATGAGTTGAATGAGAAAACCATATTTTATAAAGGACTTAACATCCTACTGTAGCTGTGTGCTCAAACAGAAAGAAAGCACATTGAAGTTCCCCTGATTTAAATGCTAATTCTCTCCAACTGAATTGACTGGGATTTATATTCAACATTGGGTACATTGCATCTAAAGTTCTCAGTGATAATCCTGAAACTTTAACTTCTTCCTTTGTTCTATTCTGTAATAGTTCAAGTCCTGGACTGGGATGGGAGAGCCCTCAGTTGAAATCCCTCCTTGGCCATGAAGCTTATGGGATGATTTTGGGCCAACCAGTCTCTCTCAGACTAATCTACTTCACAGTGTTGTTTTGAATATAAACATGAGAAGGGCTGTGTGTTTCACCTTGAAAGCAAAGTGGTATCTAAATGTAGCAAATAAAAATAGCTAAAATAAATGACAAGCAAGCCTAACTCTAGCATACTATTTGTGCAGTCTTGGATTCAGAGCATGGGAAATGGATGAGTGTCCAGGGCTATTAACAAAATAACAGTTGATAAAATAACTGAGAAAGTTGTCCTTGGAATTGCTCTGCAATCTTTTGGAGATAGCACTCTCGGTGAAAGGAAGGAATGAAGAAAAGTTTGGAGCTACTTGCAATTTGATTGCCAAGTGACAAATCATAGGCTCATACAACCTCTCTCCGGTCACAAACAAAGGGTGGGGGAAAAGGAGAATTTTAGTTCATGGTCTGCAACAAATCACAATCTTCTATTTCATATGAATATGGGAAATATGTGGTTCATTCAAATGATAGTATATTCACAAGCTAGGATAGTAAATGAAGAACTGGCTGAGACTTAACCTTTCTTCAACTGCTATGGATTCAGAAAATAGAAACATGTACAAGGGAGATGTGTGGTGCCCCTTCTGCCCTTACTTTGCCTGCTTACATAAACAGCAAGGAATAGGCAAATGCTTGAGCCTCTGGGCCTCTCTCACATGCAACGTGGAGGCATTACTGCCTTGCTGTGGGATCCAGAGTCAGATATCATTCTCAAAGACTCTGTGAAGGCTACTTAATATTTCACTGTATTTCAAGGACTTTTATAACCTCCTATGTATACCAGGTCCAGATGGTCATTTTCTGTTCAATAAAGGCCCATGTTTGTTAAAAAGTGACTCCTAGAATGTGGTGAAATGGCAAGTAGCATCTTCTAGAGGCTTTCAGTGTGCCATTAACCATTTTGTGGCCAAATTTTTTTTAAAAAAATGACACAGAAATCCCCAAATGTAAGGGGTATAAGAACCTTGAGATTGTACAAAAGTTAAAGCTGCTCTTTATCCACCCTTTTTTTAAATGTAATAGTCTCCTAGTTTTGGTGGAGGCTCTCTATTCAACCAGTAATGTTTTGGATCAGAAGAAGAAACTCTTATGGATAAAGAAGAAATGTCTCCCCATAAAATTACTCTTTTTCTGAATAGAACAGAAATGGAAGGAGCAGTTCTACCAATTCTGCTCACATGTTTATGTTGTCGACACTCAAAATACCTGAATAGACCTTGTCTGACATGTGCATGGTTGCAAGTATGACCTTCTATATATAATCCATGGAGACAGAAAGAGAGAGGACACATCTAGACAGACCAATAGTTCTTGTAAATGCTGGGCTCTTCCTTTTCTGGATTTCACATCTTGTAGCATCTTATAGCCTATACTCAGGACAAGAGGCCACTGTGAAGACAGAATATGGAGAAACAGTATGGTTTCTGATTTGCAAGGGGTCCAACAAGGCTGCATTTTATCACACTGTGTGTTTAATCCATATGCTGAATATATACAGAAAGCTAGACTAGGTTCAGAGAAGGAGATGTGGAAAATGGAGGAAAGAATACCAACAATATCAGATATGCAGATGACACCATCCCACAAAATAGCAAAGACTTAGAACAGCTATTGAGGCAGGTAGAGGAAGACAGTGGCCTCAAGGGATGGCTATTCCTCTAGAGAATGACAAAACCTCTCTGAAGAAACATGCCAAGAGAACCCAATGATAGAGTCACCATAGGGTTCTCACAAGTTCGAAACAACTTGAAGACAACTTAAAGGGCCCTCTGGTAGCACAGTGGTTAAATGCTGATACTGCAGTCATTCACAGCCACAAGGCTGTGAGTTCAATCCCAGACAAGGCTTCAGGGTCCACTCAGTCTTGCATCCTTCCATAGGTCAGTAAAATCAATAACCAGCTTCGCAGAGGCAATTAGCTTACACACTGTAAACTGCTCAGGGAGTATTTAAGTGACTGATAAGCGGTATAGAAATGTACTTGTTATTGCTATTGTTAAGGCACACAACAGCAACAAAAGGAAGAGAGTGCAAAAGCAGGATTACAGCTGAACATTAAGAAAATAAAGATAATGACCACCAATGATTTACTTAAATGAAAGCGTGAAATTGTAGAACTTTTTCTATAGCTTGGCTCAGTCATAAATCAAAGTGGAGAATATAGTAAAGAAATAAGACTAGGACTTATTTCAGAAAAGAAAACTAGTCTGTGCACACCAGTGGGAAAGGCTGGGTTGGGGGTAGAGTCAGGGCATAGCATCCATATGACGCATGCCCCAGCTCTGCCCCCAGGGTGGCGTTATGCTGCCACTGCACCACATGGCGTGCAGCATCACAGTGCTCCTCTGGTGCTGCATCCACATGACACAGCACCTAAGGAGTGCTGTAAAGCTATGGTGCCGTGGCTATCGTGTGCTGCAAAGGCCCATCGGGGCTGTGGCTTGCAGTTTCCCTGGCCCCAATCTGGCTGTAAAAGGGGTGGCCTGCACAGCCCTTAGGACGTCTAGGAAGGGCAGTTTTGCAAAATCTTAACAAGAGCCTCAAGTATAAAGGCATATCATAAGAAGGTCCTAATTGTCTGTGTCATTGTATTTCTGATTTCTGTGTATGGTTGTGAGAAGCTGGGCAGCGAAGGATGCTGATAAGAGAATCAACTCATTTGAAATAAGGTGCTGGAGGAAAGTTCTACAGATACCAAGGGCAACCAAAAAGACAAATACTTGAGTTCAAGAACAAATCAAGTCTGAAGTGTCCCTAGGAGCCAAACGACTACACTGAGATTGCCATACTTTGGACATACCCATAAGAAGACATTGGTAATTAGAAAAGACAATAATACTTAATAAAGTGGAGGGCAGAGAGCTAGCACCTCGCCGCCGGAGCACTGAAAATCTGCCCCCCATGTGGACAGTGGGGCAGCATGATGCCAGCTTCAGGCAGCATCGGGGTGTGTACGACATGCCCCCAGGCCTCTGGAAAGCTGGGGTATTGTACTGGTGTGTACCAGCCGTCAATCAACAAAGCCTTGACCCTCAGTTTTTAAGATCTGAGCAGGCTGTTGATAACACAGTGTCTTGGAAGCCTTTTATTCATAAATCAAAGTTGATTTGGTGGAAACTAATAGTCTTGTAACAGTTTTTCTCCATCCTGCACCCGATCATGTCATGAATATGCAGGACTTTTGTCCACTCTTCTTTACCTTTTCAGGTATGGTTGTCTGTGGGGTGAGCTGAGTTTCCCTTGCTCCATATTGTCTTTTCCACAAACTCAGCACCTGCCTCCATGCTTCTCCTCCAGTGTTCACATTCCTAGTTAGACAATTAAAAAAACCACAATAATGATTTATGGTTTAGATAAAGTTTTTATATAAGTAATATAAAGGTTCCACAGACAGACTTTCTACTATATTCATAGAAAGTCAATAAAATAAAATACCCTACTGTTAATGCAGTGCAACACAGAAGTGTTTAACCTGATATCCAGACATGTAATGTAGGAAGAAATTCAAGAGGAAAACTTCCATGGCAATGGTTAAGCAAACCCTTCAACACTCAATCAGTGGGGATGGCTGGAAGTACAGAAGGAACCAAGAAGTACAGGAGGAACCAAGCCAATAGATATAGCCATGGGAATTTACCCTTATTTGTATCAGAAACTCTTGGGACATGCGGGGGGGGGGGGGGCACCTTTTGCTTTGGTATTAAAAAGTTAAAGCAAAATTCATGTGAAATAGAATGGGACAGGAGGTGTGTCATATGGATATTTATAAAAAAAAAATCCTGGAAACTACAGTGACAACTCCTGCCAAATCTCCAGGCTTTTGGCCAGACTGGATGAACCCAGATAGACAGTGCATAGTCTGTTTACTGATGTTTGGTACATGAAAGCAGCTGGTGGAGAGGGCTGCTGAGCTGTTGTTCAGGGAATCTAAAATCAACTTATGAAATTTTAGTCTGCTGTGGGATTGTTTATTTTCACAAAGTACCTCTAAAATATCTGTAAATAAAATAAATATTTTGAAGACAGGTGTCCAGTGTGCTTTCCTCTAAAGGAAGCTAGACTGCACACCCTTTTTGGGACACTGATTATGTTTATGCCTTGTGATCAAAATATATCTTTATTGTCAGTTCTGAGTAGAAAGGCAGATTTATAACACAGCAAATTTCCAAGTGATCTACTGAGTGCCAGTCATAGGTAGATAGACAAAACAAAACAAAACAAAACAAAACATAAATATATTTCAGGCTTTGGTTTAACTGAGAATGATATTTGGTATGCCTCATACATAAACTGACAAACCGCAGTTTGTTGTTATATCATTTCAACATTATCTCATGCACACTGAATAGTCACTCCACAAATGCCTGTTCCAGGAAACATATAACTTTCAAATAAAGGTATATAATACACACTCTGGCCTGTTACAGACAGGCCAAAATAAAGCTGCTTCGAGTCACAGTGGAGGTATAGTGTTTCAATGATGCATGCGTCCTAAGAGTCCAGAAGTCACACCAAAGCCACGCTCAAGTCCTTAGGGCTGGAGTGTGGCTTTGGTGCGACTTCTGGACTCTTAGGATGCATGCATCATTGAAACACCATATCTCCACTGTGACTCGAAGCAGCTTTATTTTGGCTGTCTGTAACAGGCCATTGTTACATACCCTCACTCTGCCTAAAAGACCTACATGCACACCATGTGTACACATCAACACACCAAGGCATACTTCTATGAAAATGGAAAGCAATGGAATTCACAACTAAGAAAAGACAAATCTATCACCTTCTCTTTCTTTCACTTTCAAACATTAAAAAAACAAAACCCTGAGTTCTTTCTGAAGAACCTTGAAAATTGGGATGTTCATATAAGAAATAAACTGTAAAAAAGTCTCACCCACCTGTACATCTCTCTGTCTGCATGCCTTCAAGATGTCTGTTGACTTAAAATAACACCATGAATTTCATAGGATTTTCTTAGGCAACAAATAATTAGGGGTGGTTTTGCCAGTTCCTTCTTCTGAAATGTAGCCTACAACACCTGTATTAATTGGAAGTTTTCCATTTAAGTACTAATCAGGGCTGATACTGCTTAGCTTCCAAGATCAAGAAGAAGAAGAAGAAGAAGATGATGATGATGGAGAAGATGATGATGATCTAGCATCTCAAACATCAGCATGCATATGGATTCAAAGCTATAGATGTATTTCTTCACAAAGGTTCTTTTTGATGGTAGTAATGAGTAATTACAGCAATTTTCTTCCTGCTACAAGAGCTTTGATTTTCACACTTTGAAAATCTTTAAAAACCATATTGTTTCAGAAGGCTAATAACAAGTCAGGACTTATTCTGCATAAAATTCATATATGGTTGTTTAATGCAGAAAACATTATTTTTTGCACAGGAAACAGTGTATTTTTGCATGGCAAATAATATTTCAATTAACTGATTAACTGGTTAAATATTAATTCTTGCACAGAAAGGGCTTTCTTCTGTGCTAAAAATGCTGTTTTTAGTGCAAATCAACCATATGATTTACATAGGGGGAAAAACCCAATTACAGCATTTTCTGTGCAGGAAAAAAGTCTTTTCTGTACAGGAATTAATATTTTTGAAGTCAAATGTTATTTCCTACTCAGAACCTGCTGTTTTCCTTGCAAAACTACCATGTGAAAAGTTTGTATGGAATAAGTTCCCAACTGCAAAGATTCTTTTCAGTCCAACATTCTCATTAGGATTTCCCAACACTTGAAAGAGATTTTTGACATTTTATTTTTTTCCTAAATATCCCATCCTCAAAGACATACATTAAGAGCTAAGCACTCAAAGAGATGAATTGGTCTGCCACTTTTCCAACATTCACTTTCATTTTCTGTCTCAAATGCTTTTTATACCATGTCTGGGGATATTTGCAAATTATGATACATTCTTACATAAAAATGTAACAATATGGAATTTTCACTCATTTTTACTTTCATTCAAATTAAAGATGCAAGAGAAATTCAATCTTTTCTTCATCTGTGGTAGGACGACCTGGGATAGTTCACACAAAATCCTAGCATACAGTTTCTATCTGCCCCACATAGTCTTCCCTTCCATTGAACGCACCATTTTCAAAATAATCCCAATTTTGTGCATTCCTCAAAATTTCCCCTATAATTTTTTTTCTCTTGAATGAAATAGTCATCAACTTCTCTCCAAACTTTCCTTTGGGTGAACTGACATTGCATCTTAATGATCAGCAGTCTTCACTCTCCTTTACAGAAATAATCCTAACCAAATTTGTTGGATTTAACCTAAGTTCTCATTTCTATATCCAAACAAGACCAGGCTGACTAACAAAACTTTAGGAAGCAAAAGACACCAGGTGAAAGCATAGCTTGAAGCAGTGTGTAAATTTCAGTTTGTATCAATACAGTCACATTCTGCTTCCAGAATATATACAGGGACTCTGATTAAAGACTGGAGGAAACAGGCAGGAAAGAGCAGCCAAAATCCGCTCCAGCCAAACGTGTGTCTGAACTCTGCTGATCACACAACCCACTCCCAAGATGGGCCATGCTCACTGGGCCAACCAGCATTTCCAGAAGCTATATTATCCTAGTTCTTTTTTGCTCCAGTCCAAAGGACCAGAGCATGGCTTCAACACAGCTTCTGACCACTTTGGAGGCATGAGTAATCTAACCAGCACACCTCCAAAGTGGCTGGAAGCCACTTCTTTCTGCTCATCTATTTTGGACCCCAGAGACTGAAGCAGTGGACCTGCTGGAATCTGCTTCCAAGCTCCAACTAAGGAACATCAGAAGTCACCTTGCCTTCCATGGGGTGGAGTTGGATGCTAGGGTAATAAAGCAACAATAGCAAATCAAAGAGCAAGTTTCCATGAACATCTTCAAGAAACATCTTTGCCTGTTTAACTATGTTGAGTGTTAAACCAAACCTTCTATCTCCATTTGTGTCCCCTTGAAATTCCTGCACATATTTTTCCTGGAAAGAACTCTTGAAACATCATTTAAATCTCACCTGAAGCAAAATTCAGAAGCTTCCAAGCCAGCATTTCAAAGTATATTTGAAAATGAGGTGTAGAGAAATACAGCCAGCCATATCCATAAGGTGAAAGGTGGACTTTGCAAGGAACAGTGGCCAATGATATTAGAAAATGCCTTCAGTGGGGCAAAATTCTTCAAGTGGTTTGTGTATAGCTGTGCAAGGCAAATGGATATACATTTTTAATATCTCATCTGAAATGCCTTTTCACTCTTTCACCCCTTGCGCCCCTTGCCAAGATCAAAGCATATAATAAAGACAACTGCTTTTGCAACTGTTAGGGCAAGTACAAAAATCCTGGGTCTTCAATTCAGTCTCAAAGCATTCCTGTCAAGAGACACAGAAGTAAGGAATTTAAGCATGTTAGTCACAGCTGTAAAAGTATTGTAAAACCATTTTTTGTCAAGGAATGTTATTTGCATTTTTTCACAGCTTGCACATGCAACCTAATGTTGACTCATATACAGAAAAACCACCGTCTGGCTCACCAGAACTACTGAGGAATAAAGGATATATTCTCATCAGCACTGTAAGGGTGGAATTATTTCAGTGGTTACAAAGTAATCAATATGCCTCACCAACATTTGCTTTTAATATCTTGGCATTGATGCCATCTTTATTACTCATCATACCCATAAATGCCTTCCTTTATCATGCCTCAACAGAGTTTTAATATAGTTAGTGATCCACAAAATACTCAAAATCCTATGTGTTATCTTCTGTACCATTCATAGCATTGCTAATGCTGCATTTCAGGAATGATTTCTTCACCGTTTCTGGTGGATTTAACCCCAAGCGTCTTTTACCCATTTCAGTATCAAATCAGTGTCTGGTTTCATCAGGTTTCCTCCTTTCATTAATTTTGCTAGACCAATACATATCCATTGTTGTCACATATTGTGCAGTTACTCCTCGAAAGGTGTGGAGTATCATTGTTAGGCCTCCTGGAATCACTGCTAGCATTGTTGCCACTTTCTTTGCTTCATCCTTGATTTCATGTGTAGGTAACATATCCCACATCAATAATGACAGGAATATTCTTAGTCCTGCACCTGGTTGCCTACCCCACACATTGCATAGCCACAATTTATTTCCTTCTCATCCATCCATCCTTTAGGATGAACATGAACAGTCATGCCTGCCAGGATTTTTAAGTTCTTTAGCATCATTTTACTTTGCTTGCTTTGTAACATAACCTTAGGTTTTACCCTCAACTTATTCATGGGTCATAGCAAATTCCATAATTCATGGCCCAAAACCTGCCCTCAACTTATGCATGACATCAAATTATAATTGAATATATACAGCCCTGTCTCTAGACTTGAAACTACATATAGAAAGAGTTACCATCAGTCAAAAGAAGAAATTTGTTCTCAAATGTATCAGCACTGAAAAGTTTTTGCAACCCAATGTGTATCCAATCACTGAGAGATTATTTTAGGAACAGTCATTCCAATTAATTAATTAATTAATGTAAAACAGCTTAAATTGTGGTGGCTTCTGACACCATCAAAGAAACGTGTCCCTAAAGAAGGTTCCTGTTTTCTTTTTTGCATCTTTTTCTGGCTTTGTGCTTTCCTACATTAAAAAAACAAAAAACCAACATATGTACTAAAACATCTTTTTAAAGCACAGCTATGACAGAAATTTAAAAATGATTCAGCTTGGTGCTGCCTTTGAAAAAAGATTCCATAAGCATCCATTGATGTTTTTAAAAGTAATCTCTCCCCTTTCTGTCTCCTCCAACTTGTTCCAGCCTGTTCGTTCTGAGGAAACTCTCCTTTATGCTCTGCTCTCCTTCAATATGGATTTGTTGGACATGCAGACTAGTTGTTTCTTTGTTAGGCCATGGACCTCCTTGCCCTGGGAAGATCCAGTAATCTCTCCCACAGCCTGATCTGTGGTCCTACCAGCTTTATAGGCTTTCTATGCACTATGTCTTGCATTTTCCTTCTCCCTAGTGCACTCCCATTTTCCTCTCTCTTCACACCTTCCCCTGTGTGCCCTCCACCCTGATATCTATCATACACACACACACCTGTTATCATTCTTGCACCTATCATCTCCTTGTGTTCTTCCCTCTCTTTGCCCCTACCAAAATGCCCCTACTTAATAGCTCATCCAACAGCACTTCTATCTGTTAAGAAAGATAAACTACAGGCCCTCATTGGAGCAAAGCATTAGTCACATGCACCATCTTGCTTTCTACAAAGCAACTCTGAACCTGCATGACACCTCAGGCCCTCTGCACAAACCAAAAGCTGGGTATGAATGCTGCTTTGGAACCCACAATTCCACACTTAAAAAAAAAAAGACATACCAATATCTCTAGCAGTCCTACTGTTTACAATTGACTGGGGGGCACCAAGTGGAAAAGCATTTCTGCCATGATGCATGTGGCATGGTTAGCTCATACTCCCTCTTTGGTTTTCTGCCCCCCCCCTTTTTTTTCCATATTTAAAAACTGTGCTTGAAATTTTGTTGTTGTCAGCCATGTTGGATGTCCCATTGACAAGAAAAAAGTGTATTATAAAGACGTTTCAATTTTTTAAAAATGTGATAAAATGATTTCTCCAATACCTTGATTCTAAGGGGAATCTATAACAATTTAATAGAGCAGTTTGAGTTTAAA
Source organism: Sceloporus undulatus (assembly GCF_019175285.1). Lineage (NCBI taxonomy): Eukaryota > Metazoa > Chordata > Lepidosauria > Squamata > Phrynosomatidae > Sceloporus > Sceloporus undulatus. The sequence goes on from NC_056526.1 coordinate 86,991,878, forward strand.
TAATTCCAGATTCACTGAATTGCTTGGGCAGATGTTGCCTTTTCTTTGTGTTGTTTAGGAAAGGGCTGCCAGCTCAAAGATCTGGAGTTTATTACAATTCTGCGTATGATAATAATAATAACAATAAAAAAGAAAGAGGGTGACTGAAATCTTAACCAAATGCAAGAAGCACAAACTGCCTGGATGATCTCAGACATAACAAGCAATAACAAGCTTTTCTGGGCAACTGCTGTTGGACTGGGGATGGGGGCATATTTTCAATATCTCTGTAAACTTCAGACATAGTTGAGAAGTAGATGTAAAAGAACAATGGCATCTGGCCTGACCTAGACATGTTTACCCAGATATATATTCCATGGACATCAGTAGTATTTAGTGTAGGATTAAGAATCAAAGCAACAGCCTTTATAGATGTAGCTAGAAGCTGTAGCTCAAATTGCTATTAGCTCTTACTAGTTTTAACTAAAGTAGGCCTACTGAATCTATGGAACATACATAAGCATTGACATCTTGAATGGCCAATGATTCTGCAGGTGTATTCTGGCTGGCTATAACAATTGGACATTCCACTTTTGTAGTGGTGGAACTGCAGGCTACCATAAGGCAAGAGGCTATGTTATTAGTATTGTTGCTACTAGCAGGGTCTCTCAGGTCAGTCAGACTTTTGCTTTTTGCTCGCTGCTCTATCTGTAAAAAGAAGACCAGAAGCCAATTGTGGCACATACCACAGACTACTAATACCTATTTTAGCAAACAAACCAAAATTAAATAAGCACACTGAAACATAGTCCATAGAGTCAAACAATTTTTTAAAAAACGAAGAACCAATGTGGCATAGTGGTCTGAGTGCTGGGCAATTTCTAAACTCTCCAAATTGTTAATGACAGGTGAGAAGTAAAAGTAAAAGATGTCAGAAATAAGTCAGAATCCTGACAACTTCTGTGTAGGGACAACAGAACTGTTATTATAATAAATGTAAAGAAGCAGGAGACAATGAAAAGGTACAATTAATCCGCAATATCTGAGAAATCAAAGCTACATTTCATTCATGTATATGGACAATATATGATCAACCAGGGGGCCCATTATGTGATCAGGATAAAATAAAAGTACTATGGAAGTACTATGAAAGGAGGGCAGATCACTTCAAGGAAAAATATTTTGATGAGGAACCCCATGATTTTAAAATGTTGAAGCTGAAGTGGTTCTCAACACACTTGTAAAGAAATAAATCACCAGGAACAGAAGGAATACCAAGAAAGCAGGAAGGCACAATCCATTCAAATTCTAACAAACATTTGCCACTGAATCTGGAAAACAAGACAATGCCTCACAGACTAGAAATGATCAATATACATTCCAGTTTCCAAAAAGGCACTCCAAAGATTGTAGTAACCATTGAACCACAGTGTTAATCTCCTGGGTAAGCAAACTGATGGTCAAAATTTTATTTATTTATTCATTTATTGGATTTATACCTTGCTTTTCACCCAAGATGACACTTTGATTTATTTAATGTACTTATTTAACTTCTCTCTCTCTGCACCCCACATACGACACACATACACACACACACCACACACACACACATTAAGAACAAGATTGTACGGCAAAGACTTCTCCTATATATGGAGTGAGAAATGCCAGATGTCCAAGCTAGAGTCAGAAAAAGAAGAGGTACTAGATCATATTGCAAACTTAAAAGTGAATGGTGAAGACATTGAAATAAAGATTTTCTATAATGTGGTTCACTCATAAATCAGTATGGAGACTGTAGTCAAGGAATCTGAAAATGACTAAGGACTCATCCAGACTACCCAATAATTGCAAGAAATGCCAGGACATTTTCTTTGGGGATTTCACATCTTTTAATTATTGTTCCTGCTGCACTATCCAGTTGTCCCCTAAAAATACCATATGGTCACTAGTTTGTTGTGGCTATAGTGATACCTCTAGTATCTACAACTCCTGCCATCCATGCCATTCCATACATGAACTCAGTACCTCCCTCTGTATGCTCCTTCAGTATGCATGTTTTCCATCTTGTACATTATTTCTAACTTTCTATTTTACTTTTTTATTAAGGTTTTTTTGTATAGTCATAGTGCTAAAATGATATAAAGCTATACCACCTTAGCACTATAACTCTAAAAAGAAGGGGGAGATTGATTCTTTTAAGGTTGCAGTATTAAAATAAGAAAATTTAAATTGTTATGATAGATGCATAAAACAACATATGCAAAATATCAATATCCCCAGGAACATAAATACATTGAAGGAAAATTGACCAAATAGGGGGGAAAAGGAAGGGGGAGCTTTGATAGGATAGCTGCATGTTTTGATAATCTGGTGTGTATTACATTAGATACACTATATCCTTTTTTATTATTATTTCAAGCATGCAATTCAAAAATATTAATCCACCACTTTAAAAACAAATACCAGTGTGCATTCAGTCTCTTAAGAGACATTTGACATATCTTAATTTACTACAAATAGTATTGACATTGGTAAAATAATACCAGCAATTTTTGAAGGCACCATATTAAAGTCATCTGTTTACACTTTAAATGGAGGAGGGGTAGAGCGCTTTCTGAGGCTTCACTCAAATCCTTTGGACTAAACACAAATGATGTGATACAGCAGATGTAAATATTTGGATTAAATAGGCTGCACACTTGATGAGGTTTTAGAAGGGATGATGCTCTGCTAGATACATGTAGAAATCACCATTTTGGGGGAACAATTTCCAGACTGGATGCAGGTTTGCCTTATTTTGCAATGTGAAGAACGATATTCAGTTTTTGACATTTCCATTACCAACAAGTTTGAGTTGCCCAACCATCATTTCTCAGAAATTACAAAGGAACAGTGGAACACAATTATTGGTTAGAATTCAAAGCTCTGCTTTCCATCTCTCTTAGTTCCAGAGGGCTAGAATTGGACATTTTTTATATAATTCAAATTCAGTAATCCAGGATTTGAAATTAAGTAATCCATCTGATGCTTTGTCCAGATGCTTTGCCATATAGAGAAAACAAGTAGGCTGGGTTTTTCTTGATCTGGGCAGTTACCTAATCAAGAAGTAATAGTGGCACTGCCAGGTTTAAGGAGGAGTCCTAGGCAAGATATCCTTCCCTTTCCACTATCCTGCTGGTTCATTGCCCTGCTTTCTCTTCATCCTTCATTCTTCATTCCCCCAAATAGTGATTGAACTTGGAGCTTGGTCTGGACTGATACAAATAGACAAATTAGGGGGTTTTCAGCAGTGGTTTTCTCTGCTGGATATACCACTTTCCATCCCTAAGATTAAACTAATGTTCTGTTAATCGTGGGAGCTTTTTTGTTGGCTAAATTTTCTATTTCTGTTTTCCTTAAAATATGTTAAAACTCTTTTTTTGTTCATTTTTGAAACTTTTTTAAAATTAAAAATGTATCTTTTGGATTGAATTCAACTAGTGTGGTTCACAATGGCAGTTTATCTCTATTCCGTTATGGGTGGCTGTTGACATGGCTGGAATATTCACTGTCGGTGAGTCTGATCCCTTCATCACTCTTCTGACTCTCCCTTCTTGGCCCAGGTGCATTTCCAGTTTAGAATATTAACCCTCTCCTTCTCCTCCATAGGCTATCTGTTTGTTTTTTTAAACACACACACACATACACACACCCAACCCTCCTTAGTGCTAAAATTGTTAGAGTGTGGAAAGTCGCGCTGTGTCCACCACGACCACCTACAGAATTGAACCAAGTCTGCAAAGGTATTCAGGCCAAGAAGAAAAATATTCCTTCACCACTGCAAACGGCCTTAAGCTCCTGGCTTGACAAATAACGACAAGAGCACTTCAAGCCTTCACTCTACATGAGGGCTTTAATAAATAAGTTACTTTAATAAATAAATTACTTTGCCAACCAAACAACCATAACAACAAAACAGAGAGGCAATTACTCTAACACCAACTGTCATAACTGACACTCTCTCTCTCTCAAGGACTGACAGCATCAACATTCTATAATGCAAGTATCAACTGTCAACTGCCACTGGAACTGTAATAGGTTCCGCTACAGCTCCATCTTGTGGACACATAAATGTCATTTCCTAACATTTGACATGCTGATAATAATCTATGCAAAAATCATTTAGCTCATGATATCACAGCTTCAGCAGTGGCGTACCCTGACTTGGTGTCACCCAGTAACTGGGAGGGAGCTTCTGGGAGCAGGACTTCTGGCATGCATGCACACCAGAAATTGCACATGTGCCCCTGCAGCAGCATAGAAAGCCCCGCAGTGGCTTGGAGAGCAGGCCCCACACTGACCCAGAAAACTCCACGCTAGCCTAGAAAGCCCTGCAGTTGTCTGGAGAGTGGGCCAGAGGCTCCAGGTGGGGTGGGAGACTGACCAGGTGTCATCCCCTCTTTTGGGGTGTCACCTGGTGTGGCCCATACACAACCCGCACCCTTCAGTGATGCTACTGAGCTTCAGCCTATACCCTCTCTTTCCACTATCTTGGAGTTTTCCATTACCTTCTCCGAGGGCTGTTGTTAAAAAACAAAACAAAAACAAGAAACCCCAACCATTTCCATATTGGCACTAGATCAGTGAGCTGAAATGGGGGAGGGAGAGAGGGTAGAGGAGCAAGGGAGCTCTACTGCTTATATTATGTGAAGAATTTAGTTGTCTGTTCATCTTAGAGCTCCCCCCTGCCCCCAATCATTAAGCTGAAATAACAACCCAGCCGAACAGGGAAAATGTGAACTAAAAGCTTTATATAAGATTGCAGTAAACTGCCTCCTCCTCTGCTCCTTCCCTCCCATCTAGGTAGCCGTTTCTTAGTGATGACAGGGGTGGAGATAACTTTTTTTTAAAGAGTTAATAAAAAGATGTATTTGAATGAGCAGAGATAGGGGAGACAAACTGAAGCATAAAGCCAAGCATGGGCAACTGTGGAAGGTTAGCCCTCCCAGGAGACCTTAGAGGACTGCACCACTAAGTTATCAATTTTACCCCAAATGCTAATAGTGGGTTTAGGGGGCTTTTGTCATTTCTTTGGCCCAAGAGAGACCAAGTCAGCTGGAGGGGGGGCAGGGCAGATGTCCATCACTACTGTTGTCACTGCCCCCTTAACAACCCCCATACTGGATGTCATCAAGCTTGTGACACCACTGTCTGAAGAGTCTTTGAAATCATTATGGGGCAAATTGTTTGACTGATCCTTGGGAGCCATAAACATACCCTCGCCAGTGCACTCAGTCCATGGGCTGCACTTCGTCTACTCTGCACTAGATCCAAATGGTTAATGCATTGGCTGGAAAGAGTATTTCAGCTTCCCATTTTGACACTAATACTATAGTGTTTTTTTTTAAAAATAACTACTAACTAACAACCCAAAACAGCATCCTTGGGTGGAGAGGACGAATGTGATGACTCCAAACTAGATGTACAGTTGAAAACAGAAGGAAAAATTGGGTGGGAACAGAAGAACTGGACATGCAGGTAGCATTCCAGCCCACATCACCAGTAGACATGCCCATATGAACGGAAATAAGTCACGTTTACTATACCTTTGGGCTTCCAAAAATAAGTCACCTTTGGTGTTCCAGATTTAACTACAAAATCTACATTCCATTATCATTGGCTAAGGGCCAGAGCTTCTAAATCTTCTGAAGTACCAGAGTTTCATATCCCTGCTTTAAACTGAAAGAGACTAGCCTTTTGGGGTTAAGTTTTCAGGGCTCTTGACATTTTATAAAAGTTGGGCAGAAGAAATGATTCCAGCTGATATCGTATTTGTTTGATAAGCTACATATCTGACAAAATTTTCTCTCATGCACTTTAAAGGTTTAGGAAACCTGATCTCCTTGGCACCTGGTTTCTAAACCTCAGCCTTAAAATAAAGATCAAATCCTACTTTCTATAAGAGATATAGAATTTGGTTTGAGCTCAGTGCCTAACTTTGAGAAATACTACATCAGTCCTTCTGATCAGAGGTGCTATGGCTCCCACCCCAATACTTTTAGGAAGCCACTTGATTCAATACAAAGATAAGCATATCCCCCGGCCCCTTAATTCACATTTAATAAATGTTATCAGGTGATGCTGAGGCTTCTAATAGGCAGACACCATTTCAGCTACTTTACATCAGCAGACAAGACTGTAAGACTGGCCTTTTAAGGTGAAGCTCAGACCCAAGTTTTGCTCAATTCCTCACCAAAGCAGTCATAACAAAAAGGAGGGTAGCAAATCAATTAGTACTGCACCAGTTCAATAGGAGGAGGGGAGGACAGACTTTGCAAACAGTGCCTTTCTGAGCATTTGTAGATAACCATGGTGACTTAGCACCAGCTTTAGGACTGTCACATTGTCCAGTGAAATTTGTGCAAAACAGATCATATTACATCTTGATGAAAACTTACTTCATTGATGTTTGAGTTGCATTTGAATCATCAGAATTGCAGTGCATTCTGTGTTATAAGTCTCTTTTCAAGTGAATGGAAAGGCTGTTAACAGTATCATGTTAGCTGAGTCTTTTACTATAACAGCATATCAATCCACCATGAGGGAAATCAAACCCAGAAAATACTTAGCTGGTTATCACACAAAGCTGTACCATTAGGGATAGAGAAGAATTTGAGAAATGAAAGTTGTGGTGTGAGAGTTGGTGTTTCCAGAAAAAGGATGGTAAAATCTGTCAATTTCTCCAGCTCTTTCTAAAAATATGTTATCAAAATAAACAATAAAAAACCAACTCATCCTTGAATAAAAAAATTCACATATAAGGCTAGCAATTTCCTAAGGAAATACTATAATAAATGTACAAATTACAGTAAATCCATCAGTTTTCACTCAGTGATACACAGTTCATCATTTAAAAAATGATGTAGTGTAGGACTGTGAGGGATGAACAGTGTCAGAATGATTTTTGTCAGTGCCGAAGTATGGAAGCCAAATACCACACAAGGTATCGCATAAAGGTGTATTCTGCTTTTGCAATGTTTTACTATAAAGTAAAAAATAATTTACTACAAAGAGGTAGTAAATTTACTACAAACCACCATCCAGGTACAGCCCAGCTCCAATGCTCGTCCCTGAACTCGCTTCGGCTGCCATTTTTCAAAGTCAGGATCTTTGAGAAATTGCTGGACATGTTAAATACTCCAGACGTCTTAGTTAAGTAACTCCCCCCCCCCCCCCCCCCCACACACACAAACACACTTATAAATAGCCACTTGTGGAAAACAGTAACTGTTTCCAGGGAATCAGAAAAGTCCCTCTTCCTTTTTAGACTATCAGTGCTTTAAGGCTAGGAGGTTGCTTATTCAACATTTTCTTTTCCCCCAGAAATAGGAAATAATGAGTCCTAATTTCATTATGCAGCCATGCAGATCAGAGACTTTGATGTTCATTCATACAGACCTTCATGTTGGATCTCTGTGCCTGATTCAGGCAAGATAAGGATAAAGGTTTTTGTGTGTGTATATATATATTTATACACACACACACACACACACATATATATATATACACACACACACACAGTATAGTCATTCCAAGCATGCCTGGTCACATTTAAGCCCCACTGAGGCATTACTTCTGTTCTACTTAGAATGCCAACATTTTGTTGTTGTTTTGTGCCTTCAAGTCATATTTGATAGTGACTTTAAGGCAAGGGAGGTTTGCCCTGGCCTTACTCTAGAGCTGAAAGAGTGACTTGTCTTAGGCCACCCAGTGGATTCCCATGGCTAAGTAGGAATTTCATCCCTGGTTTCTGGAGTCCTAGTCCAGAAACCAGACCACTATTTCATGATGGGTTCTATTTATTTAATAGGATTTCCACGTGTGGAATTGTACATAGGACTGCAGTCTATGGGAAAGATAAACACAAGATTAATGTCAACCCATTGACTGCAATAGGTAAAGCTTAATTCTCATGTTTTGCACATGTTTATTTGGAAGTGTAGAGTCTATGGCCCTCCAGATGTTGTTTGATGGCAGCTCCCATTTTCACAGGTCATCAGATGTTGCATGGTGTTTTTCGGAGTCAGAGTCCAATGGCATCTGGAGGGTCTCATACATCCCATCCTTGATTTACTCTTTTCTTTCACCTTATATGTGGAGTAAGAATCATGACAGTAGAACAAAAATCCTATGCATTATGGCTGCTCTTTCCATCTCTCTCTCTCGCTCTTTCGCTCTCTCCTCCTTTTTACTGAAGTATTTTCCATACTTTGCTACTGTATGTTTAAGAATTTTTTTTTATAGCTGCCAGGTTTGCTTCTATAATGCGACTTTGAACAATTCATACAAGGGCTAAAGTTTAATAAGAACCATGTTGTAGTCAGATAAGATGACAAATGTTAAAGAAGAAAATTAGGTTAAAAGAGATTGGTACCATATTCATTTTCCATGTTATTCAGTTGGTTCTGTTTTCCCACATATTTTATTTTATTTTCAAATCCTCAACTCTACTACATATTGTTAGAATCTATGATAAACACAAGTCATTCTCCTAGTTCTGCACAGTCCCTCTGAGGCTAACCTTTGAGAAAACTGGAGTTCTGTAACCCTTCCATGCATTAACTTCTTCTGTAGTTAGCAATTGCTTAGATGCAAGCCAAGTATGAATGAATGAACATGGATTGTTTCCAAAGGTATGATCTCACCAAGAACCTTTCCCTCAATAATTGTAGGTAACACCACTTTCCTATAAATTTAAACTAGCCTAAAACTTTGCTCTTTAAAAGAGATAGGCATGAAATTCCCATTAAAACAGAACAGTCCATTATTAATTTTAACATTACTGGGACTAGAGAAAAGTCAACAAAGATGAGACGTGCCAGCCAAATTGATAACAGATTTGAAGAAATCCTACCTAAAAGACATGAAACTATACTGTAATGGTAATGGTGATGGGGTGTTGGAGACAACAGACTCTTGCTTTGTCGTTCTCTTTACATTTTCCTGCTATATCAGCTGTCTGGCCAAACCAGAGGTCTCATGGGCTACTGGAAGACCTATGTAACTTGTCTCATTCCTTTTAGGAAGTACAAAACATTGCTCTCCCCATTCATCCGCTGAAGCCACATTATTACTTTATCTGTTGTACTGAGGTTATCCCTATTTAAATCTGCTAATTAAGGCTGTTATATGATTTATGGAAAGATCCCCATTGTTTCATGTTAGTGGGGTGCAGCCTGTGGTCCTCCAAATGTAGCTGGACTACAATGCCCATTAGCCCTAACCAGAATAGCCATTCTGAGAAATTACGTAAATTGCAGCCGATTAATATCTGAAGAGCCATATGTTCCCCAATCCAAATTTAGAGGGTTTAACCCCCACACACATATTTGAAGGCTTACAATAGAAAATTAAAATGGTTAATTAAAGTACTGTAGTTTCAAAGTGTACATTTTGTTACTCCAGAGCATTGTCTGGTTTACATGCCTGAGAGACTTGTTTTATTAAGATATTCTTAAATTAAGAGGCAGTCTTCAGCATGGTCTGCAGTGACTGTTCCTGTTTATTTATCAAGGTGACTTCAGCTCTATTCATTTATTGTATTTATTGATCAGCTGAACATGTGAGCAGGGTTGTAGATCCTTGATATCACATGTGTAAAATGTCCCCACACCCTCTCACATGCATGCATACCGTGCAAACATATTCAGAAAGAGGATTATATTGATAAGAGCAATGCTGAATGGAAAGCAAGTATGGTTTGAATGTTGGACTAGGACAGGGGAGGCCAGGGTTCAAATCCCCACCTAACCATGGAAACTCAGGAAACTTAGGCAAATCTCAGAGGAAGAAAGGGACAAACCCCCTTTGAACAAAGTCAGCCAAGAAAACCCTGTGATAGGTTCACTTTAGGGTTGTCATAAGTCATAAAAGACTTGAAAGCACATATCAATGGCATTTTATGTCTGGGTGCTAGAGCGGGAATGTGTGTGATCCACACTCAGTATGATCCACCCCCTTTTGTGTGTGCTCACCTTATTGTTAAACACAGCACCTGAACAGAGCTGTAGTAGAGGACATGGTATACATGTTGAAGGATGGAATTCTTCACTAATTTTATTCTTGAAGGAAGGAACAAGTAATTCTAGCAATTTTCTTCCCACTGCAAGAAAGGCTTTGAAAATGGAGCAGTTGTTGAAGACTAGTCACAGTTCAGGACCTATTCTGTACAAAAAACCCACATGCAATTTTTGCACAATTCTTTGTAGGAAACGACATTTTCTACATAGGAAAAAATGGAAGCAGAGGTTGAGAGAGGAGAAGGGGCAAAGATTAAAGTTTATACCAAACTAGAGCCCTTTTGTGGATTGAACTACAGGAAACTAAAGGAGACACCAGCTTTCTGCTATTCATACCCCCAAATCTATTCCATGCCAATTCTTTTTATTTTCAAAAATGCAGCCTAAGGCCAAAATTCGGTACCAGCTTCTTTGTTAAGTAAACTTAACTATGTAACTTCTGTTGGCCCAACCCCAACTTGATGGAAATATTCACCCACACTACAATTGCCAGCAGAATTGATCTCCTTCTCCCCATACAGCTGATGCCCCATTAAACAGGTTTAGTGGTGTAGTGGTTTGAACACTGGACTATGACTCTGAAGACCAGACTTCAAATCCCCACTCAAATGAGAAAGCCCAGTGGGTGACCTTGGTCAAGTTACACTCTCTCAGCCTCAGAGGAAGGCAACGACAATCCCCTCCTAAAAAAACCTTGCTAAATAATGCATGATAGTTTCTGTGCTGGTCTATGACCGTAAAAAGATGGACTAGACTGAACTGAACATGATGGGTTCACCTTAAGATTGCCATGAACTGGAAACGACTTGAAGGCATACAACAATACGATTGTGGCAATAGTGTCCAAATCATTTCTACAAAGCAATCATGAATGTGAAGGTTATTGTTTGGTAAATCTAGATAATGGTTTCATATTCATGGTTGCTACTTAGTCATGACTATGACACTATTGCCATGATCATAAGTCCCTCTACCTACTTTTATGGGCATTAGCTTCAAGGGGAGAAGGAGATCCATTCTGCTGGTTATTGGAGCACAGGTGAATGCCATTTCTTTCAAGTTTGGAGATAGAGTTGGGTTGGGAGAAGGATACTTAACCAAGTAGCAGATACATGATTCTGGCTGAAAAAAGTAGCCATGTTTCTTGCTGCCACCACTAGAAAATGGTCATAAATGCTAAAGTGGACCTGAATGTGAGTTTTGCTTTCTATAATTTTTCTAACTTATATTAACTTTGTTACCTCTGCCTGGAATAACATTATTGTATTATAATTGCATCCCTTCATGAAGAAATTAAAATATATCTTGCTGTCATGCTAAATGTACCTAATTTGATGGAAAATTATGAGAAACCCTTATTTCTTTTTCAGAAAGAAATGGAAAAATAGCTGTCCAAAGTTTCCTGTCACCACTGTAAGTTAATAATTCCTGAGGTCATGATTAGCAAAGGATAAGTGTCTATTAGAAAGAAATGACAAAAGTTTAATCTAGAATCCTGGAGCTGCCATGGAGCACATAGGAAGTACATGAGGAGTCCTAAGCGCACATTGGAACACTGGTTGGGAACCCCTGCCCTAGTGGGAACTTACCACAGAATTCAGGCCCTCTAAGAGATATAGAAATCATAAGGCCCTCTTATTACATCAGTAAGTGGTACAGAAATGTACTTGCTATTGCTATTGGTATATTATGCTACAACTTCCAACAGTTATAGCCAGCATAGCTAATGGTGGGGGGATGCTGGATACTGCAGTTCAGTTGCACCTGGAGGATCTCATTATTTCCAACCAGGCCCTATATAAATATTAGTTTTATTTTAATTTCACAATTTTAAATATGCTGGTGGAATTCAGAATAAATATAACATTTAACTAGAAGAGACATTGTGTTCATATGCCACAATAAGCCACATTTCCTGGAGACATAGCAAGGAGGAGAGGCTAAGCAAGTGAAATATTTTCTGTCCATGGTTAGCCTCTGGTGAAGCAGGATAAAAATGGTGTGCTGGTTTTCTAATATTCCCAACACCAAAGAAACAAACCAGTGACAAGCCATTGATCTAGTTCTCTAGTAGTTCATTGATGGTGAGTCACCATGTAGGTAAATCATACCAATTCAATAGGTCAACTCTAGGTAGGACTAGGAATGGGAGTGTAACTTTAGGACTAATGAGGGTTGCAGTCCAACAACATTTAGAGGGTCACGTGATTCTCACCTCTGCTCTGGAGCCAAATTTCTGTCAAGTCTGTACCACTTTGTTGTTAGAAAATGCATTCAAAGCATTCAAAGACAAATGGAGGGGTTTCTTGTTGTCCAGAAAAGTTAAAATCACTGGACTGCTATGGATTTATCCTAATTTGTCAGCAGTTCAGAGAAAGAAATAAGAAAAGGAAAGGGGGGGGGGGGGGGGGGGAGGATTGACCAGCATACCTCCATACACACACACACACACACACACACAAACCAAAAAGAAGAATTAGAGTAGAATAAGGTTTCTGAACCTCCAAATGTATAGCCAAAGTTATTAGTTAAGCGATTCTTTTATTAAAATAAATGGCAGGCATATGAAAATATGTTCAAGCAGAGATAAGTTACCATAAAGAGCCACGTGTGAGGACAATACAGGAAGCCTATGAGACTTGTGCCAATGGAGGAGACTGGAGTCTGAAACACACAGGAACTTCATATCTCAGAATGTGTCTTAGGATGTTGAGGACAATAGTTTTGCCAATTCTGTGTTTGGTCTCTTTAAAAATGATAAAGGCATTCTTCTTAGACAAGGTTGACAAGTTTTGTCCAACTCTAGAGGGTGGTGCTCATCTCCGTTACTAAGCTGAAGATGATCTCTGTGATCATGTGGCCATCATGACTGCATAGAACATTGTTACCTTCCCACTGAAGTGGTACCTATTTATCTACTTGCACTTTTACATGCTTTGGAATTGCTAGGATGTCAGAAGCTGAGACTGGTAAGTAGCCAGTCTTAAATGGGATTGCACTCCCTCTGAAGAAGCAAATATATAACTCAGGAGTATGCCTAGATCCATCTCTGTCACTGGAGGCCCAGGTGGACTCTGTGGCTCAAAATGCTGGGCCAGCTTTGGCAGTCAATCAACAGTGACTTTTCTTGGACAGGGATATCCACAGTAATTCATACACTGATAATGTCTAGATTAGACTGCTGTAATGCACTGAATTTGGGTTGCCCTTGATGATGATTTGTAAGCTGCAACTAGTGCAAAACACAAAAGCCAAGTTGTAGAATGGAAACCATACAACACTAGTCTTAATGGAGTTGTACTATGAGGCGGCTAAATGTCTCACAAAACTACTGTTCACCGAATTCCGTAGCATTGAGCAAGGACAGTTAAAGTGGTCTCAAACATGATTATTTCTGCAGTGTATTATGGACCTGAGACTTAATATAGCAGTAGTGCAGAGAATAATATGTGATTTCCTTATCCTATCTTGCCTTTAATATCTCAGGCCTTCACCTGTACATTTAAGACGAGTGAGCCAAGACAGAAGTCAAGAGGTCATGTCTTCTGAAGCAAGAAGCTGGTCTTGCATCCCAAAGCTCCACTTTAGAAATTAACCTCTGCTCTTCTAGCCTGTAGCCAGAGGATTTCAAAAGAGAAAAAGAAAAGAAAAGAAAAGAAAAAACTGCTATAGACCATGAAATATAATCCAACAATAGTTATTTGGAATTCGCACCTGCCCTTTCCTGAAGGTTTGGTGAAAAACAGATCAATATAAAAAGCAAAATGGCACTGTTCTTCAACAGGAGCACAAAGAAAGTGTAGCTTCAGGGACAAGTAAGCTGAATGAAATGACACAGAGGTCATGAGAGAGAGCCATACCTCTTTATATGAAGTCATTATTTTACCTCAATCCGGAAAGCATCCCCCATTACTCATGAGATCAGTTTTCAGCCTGTATGTATTGATTTCAAATCCCACTGACCTTATTAGCCACTTGAACCAGAACCAAATGTGTTTTGCTAGTGAACAATAGATCAATAATAGTTCCCAATTTTGGCTTAACCACTTACCCTCATGCACTTGAACACAATTCTGACATACAGTTGTCCTGCCTTCTTTCATACATATTTGTAGATCAAGGATGGTGGGATATTTGTCCTTTCCCTGTCTTTGCTAGTTATTAACTTATTTTCCCCTATAGATAGTGCCAGAGTGAAGTGATTTTGGTACATGACAGCATCCATACTATGAAGAAAAACAGTTTTGATGTTCTGGATACTGTGAGGTTCTAGGAGCCAAAGTTATTCTCCAGTTAGGATTTGGAAAAGAAGGACTTCCCATGTGCCTTCCTCTGAATGCTACCTGTTCCATGCACAGCAAGATAGGAGAAACTGTCTCAGTAAGTGGATGAGATGTGATACATATTTAGCGTTTAGATATTTTTGGTATTTCTGAATGTTTTGAGACAGGCCAATTTTGTGCAAAAATAGTAATATCCTCCCCAAGATCCTCAGATATCAAGTAGGATACAAATGTTTTGAGAGCCAGTGTGGTGTAGTGGTTTGAGAATTGGACTATGATTCGGGAGAGCAGGGTTAGAATCCTACTGGGTGACCCTGGGCAAGTCACACTATCTTAGACCTGATACAGACAGGCCAAAATAAAGCTGCTTCAAGTCACTTTGCAAATATGCTGTTTAAATGATGCTTGCATCCTAAGAGTCCAGAAGCTGCACCAAAGCCACATTCCAGTCCTAAGGACTGGAGTGTGGCTTTGGTGCAGCTTCCAGACTCTTAGGATGCATGCATCATTGAAACACCATACCTCCAAGTAACCTGAAGCAGCTTTATTTTGGCCTGTCTGTATAGGGCCTTAGCCTCAGAAGATGGTAATGGTATACCCCCACTGATGAAACCTGCCAATAAAACCCCTTTGGGTTGCCATTAATCAGAAATGACCTGAAAGCACATGACAATGACAACAACAACAACAACAACAAATATTTTTAAACATAAAACATAAGGGGCAAACTCTGCGTAAACAGAATGGAACTAGACTGCAGATATTTAAACTAAAAGGGGGAAAAATGGAACCCAGTTCTTCATGCTCAAAGGCTTCAGCATTCCTTCATAAGCTCTTTGATTCTCAGCTTTTACATTTGAGTACCAATGTTTTTGTTGCTTACCGCCCTGGATTTCCCTGGACAGACAGGTCATAAATCTCTCAAATACTGTTGAGGACTCAAGCTCTCTTTTCTGTTTCATTCCAGTGAAACCTTGCAAAACCGCTAATTTAAATTCTTCAGTAGCCTGAAAACAATTTGTATCTGAAACTTAATTACTTTTTAAAGGTGGAGTTTGGGGTGGAGAGAGGAGGGGAGAATAGTTTTCCATGCTGTTTGTTTTCTTATGGCCTAATGGTAAAATTTAATGGGTATTTTATTACTCAGAAGGGTTTCCTTCTCTCTGCCTAATGCAAATATAGTTTCCCCTAACATTTGTGTTTATATCACCAGAAGCCAGAGAAAGGTTTCACTGTTCAGCAATTGCTTTTCTGTCTGAAATTATGAACTCTAATTATTGTTCCAGAAGTGTATCATATTAACCAGCACAACTGGGTTGCAACACAAGAAAAGGTTTAGTCTGTAAAGGTTGCACAGACCTTACCTCATTCAACAATTATGAGACAAAGAGCATCTATTGTCATTTGTCCATCCCCGACCATGTGAAACATTCCGAACAAACCAGAAAAGCAGTCAATGCAACCATTCATCCCACAGTTTAAACAGATTATTTAAAACGGCCACAACTCACAACCAGAAGGTCAACCAGAGGAAAAATGCCGAGATCCCCCTCACACACAAAACTGAATGTACAGGGAAACATGAAGTCAGCTTTTACTGGCTACTAAAGTGAAATACAGTCATAAAATAGGCACTATGGTTTGAAAGTTAAGTTATTTGATCTGGTAAGGAAAAAACTTCCTGAAGCGTGTAGATAGATGTTACATGCCTACTATGATTACACTGGGAACAACAATTTATATGTGCAAGGTTGTCTATTATAGCCCAATAAAATATGTAACAACAGAAGCAGCAATCTTAGTATCATACTACTTTCAGTGGGGGGGGGGGGACTTTCCTCTGCCCAGACAATAAATATTTCACTTTCATATTTAGTTTTGTGGCTAATAAACAGTGAACTTTGCCATCTTTGTGAAATTATTTTGCCCAGGAAAGGGCCTAAGAAGAGGTAACCATTTGCTTGTCATCCTTTTAAAGAAGCGTACTTCTTCTTATTCTATTTGTTCTATGCTGGCTCACATTTCCACACCAAGGATTGGGATCCAAAGAGATACATACAACCCGAGATTATACAAGTTCACTCAAACTTTAATCCTAATATGTTCTATGCAGCTTTCTCCCTGTGTCACAGTGCAGTTGACACCTTTCTGTCCTCAGTCAGAAACAAGATTGTTGGTTTGATTTTTTGAAAAATTTCCTGAGGGAATCTTACCACGAGTGTGCAGCATTCAGTTCACATGAGGAACTTGTCTATGCCCAGCAGGATGCTTGTCTTTTTTCTTGAAGCTCTTGACTTCAATGGTGTATCACAAGCAAAAGCAATTTGACATGTGGCATTGTGGGTGAGAAGGTTCTGTTCAAGAAAAATAAGTCAAAAGCTCTCTTGGGCTTCCTGAGCTATTTTCATGGTACTTTGGCCCTTGGCCAGGGTGTTCTTCTCACATACTGACTGAAGCATGCTAATAGCAGAAATCATGGGCTTTGCTCCTGCCAAGATAAAAGCTGTTTAAAGAAAAATAATGCCCCCAAAATGAGCTATTCAATGTTAAGTTATACAGACAGGCCATGCCAAGTGTGCATTTACTCATATTTTATTTTCACAGTTGGATGGCCTGAGAGAACTCTGACTTAGAAGGGCAGGAGGAGATGGGTAGCTTTCAGGTTCACTTCAACCACATGCTGCTGATTTGGCTGTTGCAGAGAAAGGGGAGGTTTTGTTGCAGCAGCTGAAATGACTTTGTATATTGGTCTGGGAGACAGACCAATACAACCAATTTCCCTTTAAATCACCAGAGCATGTCCTGGGCAGCTCCTTGGGTCCTTACAAGTTGGTAAGCCTTGTTTCATCCAGAACCAGCTAGCTCCTTACCATGATACAGCTTTTCACATGTTGCAAGTGAACTTCTCATGAATTAACATAGGCCCGATAGAGATGGGCACGTTGCGGCAATATTAGGGTACGATAGGACTGGGTGTCCAGATGTGCCCAGCCCTAGTGATGTCACAGGTGTGCACACCCATCTACACAGCAGGCGCCATAGCTGCACAACAGAAGCAGTGTCAGAGAAAGATTAAAAAAAGGAGCCACCTAAAGTGGCTCCTGTTTGAGTGTGCATCTGTGCAGCCACATGTAGATGCTGCTGCACAGCTGCACAACAAAGAGGGGCAGCATTTCACCACCCGTGTGTACCGGGCCATAGTGTAATGGTCTGAGTGTTGGACTAGGATTCAAGAAGAGCAGCCATAGAGACCCACTGGATAATTTTGGTCAAGTCACATTCTCGAAGCCTAAGGCAAAGACAATGGCAAACCTCCTGTGAATAAAAATTGCTAAGAAAAGCCTCTCATAGAGTTGCTGAAAGTCAGTGTTCACTTGAAGGCATGTAATGATAAGAACGAAGCAAAGGATATTCACAGGGGCTGGGCAATTATTTTCATTAAATCAGGGGTTTCATTAGAGTCTCTCAGGGTTCTGTGACTGAAACAAGACAAGAACCAGCCTAATATGCTATGAGGTTCCCAGTCCAAATCTAATCTTAGCCATGAACACAAACAATAGGATTCCTTAAATGCCTGTCACCTGCTTTCTCTGCCATGAGGAAGCTAATAGTATTCAGCCACCTTACAGAAATATTCTAAAGATTACACACAAGTTTCACACAACAGATCTTTAAAAGTCAATAGTGATCATTACTTTCTCACAAGAACATAGGAAGATAACTTATACCAAGTGAAACCATTGGAACATCTATTGCAGTATTATTGTCTACACCAAGGATGAACAATATGTGGCTCTCCAGATGTTGCTGAAGTACAGTTTACTTCATTCCTAGACACCATAGCTGCACCATAGCTGGTGGTAAGGATAGATGAGGGCTGCAGTCCAACAGCATCTGGAGAGATGCATGCTCTTCATACCTGATCTACACTAACATTTCAAGAGATGACTTTCACTGCTGATGGCATCTTTGATATGGAAATCAGAAGTGCAAATAGGAGGAGAAGGGATACAACAAGAGATTTCAATCAATGACATTGGCTGAGTAAAACAGGAGGGAAAAATAACCAAGCTCTTGAGTTGGGATCACTAGGAAGGAAGGAGCTTAAATTTTTCACCTCCCCACAGCTCTGATTAATAATGACTTCCCCAATTGCCAAACTTGAGTGGGGCTGCTGGGGAGCAGGAGAGACTTTACTACCTCTCCTCCAGCAATCTAAAGAATAAGGCACCACTGCTTCTCTGAAGTTATTAGGAAAAGAGTGATTTCAGGCAAGATGTAGGGGGGATGAACCAAAACTCTCACTATGTAAAGGTATAATCTGTCCTTTCCAATAAAAAATATAACTGATAAAAAGTAGATTGTGAGAATGTTTACAGGGTGAGTCTCCCTTATCTGAAATGCTTGAGACCAAAAGATTTTCAGTTTTGGAATATTTGCATATACATAATAAGAGATCTTGAAGATGGGGCCCATGTGTAAACACAAAATTCATTTACATTTCATATACTCTTTATACACATAGCCTGAAGGTGATTTTATACAATATTATTGATAATTTAATTCATGAAACAAAATGTGTATACACCGAACCATCAGAAAGCATATGTGTCACTATCCCAGCCACCCATGAAAAAATGTTTTGATCTTTGGAGTATTTTAGATTTCAGAACTGTGGATAAGGGAGATGTAACCTGTATTGGGACCATATATAAAAAGATGTGAAGAGTAGATTTCATAGCCTTTTTTGCACTTTCAAAATGCAACATTTCACTTGAAAAATTAGCATTTTTTAAAAATGGTCCCACAAATTAAGATAGGGATCTAATATTCTGCTAAATAATTTTCAGTGTGCACAGGTTTTCTTTGTTTCTATGCAGGCAATTTCAAGCTTAGGCCCGGTACAGATGGGTGGAAAGCGCTGTCCTTGGGCCAAAATTGGGGTTCGGGAGCATGCAGCAACCGCATGCTCCTGAGCCCTAATACAGAACGGCGGCGCCATCATGGTGGCCTCCTGTCCACATGGGGGCTCCATGATGATGCAAGTGCATCCAGATGTCTCTGGCAGGAAGTGGCATCATGGTGGTGCCCTTTCCTGTTTGTGGCGCCACAAAAAAGAAGCCGGTCTAGGCAGCTTCTTTTTGGCAGCACATTGATGTTGCAGCATGTGGCTGCTGCAGACCAACTCAGGGCAAAGACGGGCGGTGCAGAGCTGCCTGTCTGTCGAACTCCTTAGTCAGGTATTTCTATACAGTACTTGACATCTTCATCCATAACAGTATGGAATTAAGCAGCATTTCTTATTAACTTTTAGTTCCAATGAACTCTGTTGTTGTGACCAGTGCTGGTGAACTCTGCTATTGTGACCATTGTAATTAGATGAGCACACTAATGAGTTATCTGGAATACAAGATAATTTTGTCTATATAGAGAAATACAGCATTGTAGGCACATTATACAAATGAAACCACCATTAGTGTTAATCAATTCCTGATTAGCCCAAGAGTACTATAAAAGCAATGTTGAAATAATTAAAATGTTTGCTGTGAACTAGGAATAGATACATAAAAAACATATGAAATGTGTTATACTATGGTTTTCATTTAATTTTCTAAGATACATAACAGAGATGAACAACACTTTTAAAAACGAACAAAAAAACTTTGATTTATGCAGAGGTCTAGGAAATTGTTGTGTGATCTGGCATAAAGCCACTGAGAAATGTAGTATCAGAGTTAGCTGTTTATTGGTTGCACTTGTAATGGTTTGGATTTAAAACCTTGTTTTACCCTGGTGTGTGGCTTTGGAAATAATCTGAAAATGTGTTGAGCAGATCGTTAGGCATTTATTTCCATGAACCACAGCATTAGGCCCATTTTGGCAAATTCAATCAGCCAGGAAAGGAAAGGGTCTATTAAACATATGATAGCTCTCATTGCTTTAGACACTCTTTACTTGAAATCTGCAAGGTGAAAGGGATTCCAGATAACTGGACGAGCAGTTCCAAAAGTTGCAACTTTGTCTGCCCCGATATGAGAGTCCAGATCAAACCAAACCTAAGTGACAACAACAAACTGCTCCAAGCAACTGACTGAACACTCCAGTACTTTGTTTTCAATATTCTGCTGAAGAAGACCTTACACAGTCTCTGCTACCTCCATAGCACTGTTATATTTCTTCAGATATTCTATACCAAATATGTGATTGGATTAATCCCAAATTATCCTCTAATAGGTCACAAGCCTCCACTCTTTCTATAGCATCATCCTTAGTGCCCCATTAAACAAAGGAGCTCCCCTGACTTTACCAGTGGGAAGGGAGCACTTTAGAGCAGGAATGTGGGCTGCCCTAGATATTTTCTGTATTCCACAGATCAGCCAGGGCTTCAACAGCACCAATTAAAAAACAAAGTAGAAAATTTCACAAACATGTTCAGGAAAATATCTGGATCTACCAAAACCCAGAATGGAACATCTGAACCCATCTGTCACCCCTGCAGAGTTCTATACCAGCCTTCAGTCTAAAATGAACTAAATAGTGAGGGATTAGTGACAACAGAATCATTATATTTCCCACCCTCATGTCATTGGCTCCACCAGCACATAATATCAAATCAAAAGTATGTCCTCCCACACGTGTGGAGCCAGATATTAATCGAGAAAGGTCCATACATCCATTTTGTTTTTAGCCAGATATTCCTGTTAGTATTCTCTCCTTTAAAGTCCAGGTTCTACCCAAAGGACTTTGATTAGTTTGTCTTCTTTAGAGAGCTCTCTCAGGCTAACCAAATTTCTCATTCACATGGCTCAAACCAAAATTGCAATGCCTCCCAGCAGCTGTTTCTCTTCCTGGGGAGTGTTTTCTCAGCTCCTCCACCTACTGCTTCTTTGATGTGTGCATGTATGACATTAGAGAGCCATTCTATTATACATATTTTGGAACTTTCCTCTATCTCTCTTCCCCTTTTAGGATCTTAGGAATCATTGAATGCCAGGTTGTTTCCCCCACACTTTGCCACATCTCATAGTCTGAATCCGGCTGTCTATAGCACTCTCATATTTTTTTATCATAATTTGGTTTTAAAAACGCTCTCAGCTTTATGAATCCACTCCCTTAAATTAATATTTCTTTGTCTTGAAGCTCCTGTGTTTCATTACTAATTTATTGTACTACCCGTCTGTTGTTTACCATTTATGGAGCTGTTCCATAAGATCTGCCATCCCACCTAGTGCAATTATTGTGTATATTTTGATTCTCACATATTCATAAACATTCCTTTTTAGATAGTTCTATAAGAGCGCAGGTTACTGAGTACCCAACTAATGCACAACTGCCAAGTTTAAAAGATCCTTTACAGGCAGGTATATTCAGAACATGCATGAGTGTACCTGGCAACAATACATGTCTTCAAGGCATAAAGAACATTCAAAGATGGCATGAGTCCAAGACAGCATAACAAAAGCAAATAAACAAGCAAATAAAGCAGGCAATGCTTGTTCTCAGCAGTTACAGGGTAGCATATTTTTAAGAGACATCCTCTGTGAAAACTCCATCAATAAGCAATAATAAGAAGCACCACGTTCAGACTCAGCTGCTGCCTAACCTTCCATCTTCATTCAAAATGGTAAGTCATTCTTCCATATTACTTACCCCAGATCCCCTCTTACTGATCTCTCAGACCACAGAGTTTTCCTCCCTTGAACCGTATTCCATGATAAAACTTATGCCATCATAAAAGATATCATAAATCATATTATGGCTTATGTCATAATACACAGCATTGCTTTTTCCCCCATTTCAACATAACTGAAAGTCCAAAGATTTCTCATGGGAACTGTAAGCCTACAAAACTATCACAGACACCTAGAGTTTTAGCATGGTTTACAGCAGGAGACAGAATTGTATATTTCTTACACTGTTGGATTGCAACTCCCAGCACTCTTCACTCTTGGCCATGCTGACTAGGGTTACTTCTGCATGGGGACCTATGTTATTCCCACCTCTAGTTTAGAAAAAGGCTTGAGAAAAAACATGAAGCACTTTATTTTATATGAAGAATCATGAGGGACACATTAGCCATGGTATGACTGTATGCATGATCTCATGCTTATATAAATCCTCAGTTCTATGAATTTGTATAATAGTAGAGGAGTAACTACAGATGTGAATAGGAATGCTTGAGGAATTTGATCTTTATAAATTCTGATGCAAACTGACCTGCTCTGCACTTCCCAACCTATTGTGTAGATTGGAATACAATTATACTTTAGATTTTGCATTTCGGTAAAGTTTGAAGTATAATTATTGGCTCAAAAGGTTCAGAACTATATGAATCAAATATAGAAATTCAAATATATTCCAAAGACAGGTATATGTTGTTTGCAATGGTGGACAAATCAGCCACTTCAAAAATATGTATTTAAATGACAGGGGATGTATCAGTCAGTGTTGCTTTTCCCCATATTTTAACATCTACAATTTGAGTTTTTCCTTAGCCATTTTTAACAAAGTTGTAGGTTATTATTATTATTATTATTATTATTACAGTATTATTATTTTAGAAAAAATTGTCTCCTGAAAAACAGATTAAAACAATTCTCAATAACCTGCATTTCCCCAAATCAATAGCTATAGCTATTCCCAAGGATCATGTTCTGTCTCCTTGCCATGGAGTTGTTAAAGAAGAGGCAGTCTGAAAAACAAAATGTTTGCAATCCTAATTCAGCATTGTTAACATGACTGAACAATTTCTCCAAACAGTAGTTTACCTACAAATGGCATATTAACTAAATTTGATTTTGCCTTTTCCTCCACATCCTAATGCTTCAACTAAATAGATCTTCTGGCTACTATATGAGGAAAAAAATGTTCTAGCTTTAAAAAGGCTGTTGCATCATAACTTACATCTGCTGAATACTGTAGATGCCTATCCAGCCTTACTAAAACTTTCTGTAAAGTTCAGGTCAATATATCCTCTGAATCTAACACCTCTTGAATTCGCAACATGCCTGCTCAGGCAAAAATTGAAACTGCAGTGGAATATCTTAATGATAGAGCAGAAGCTCTGTGACCCCTTTTGAAACATTGCATCTGTTCTCTTCTTATCCACATCTTTTAAAACAATATCACCTTCTCTAGACGGAGTTATTAATGGGAATGTGAAAAAGGACAAATCCTGTAAAAATAGATGCATAGCTAGGGGAAGATTCATCTAAATAGTATTATTTATTTGAAATATGTAATTTCATAACAATTAGATTGAGTGGTTTTCGATCTGATGAATTTAACTGAAAACTGTTATGTTGTTGAAAATGTTTTGTTTTTCAACTGTCTTCAGACTAGATGCCACTTTTATCCTGATTGTTACTGGTTGTTTTTGTTTTTAACCTAAAATGAAATCCAATGAACATGGGAAACTTTCTCAAGCAAAATGTTTGAGGAATGTTAAGGGAAGCCAAGTGTCTTGATAAAGTTAGGTATATTTCGTGGAGGGAGGGATCAACCAATCTGTGCTCTCATGGTAGAAGGGCTGAAAGTTTGATATGAATACAGACAGAGATTGAAAGATATAATAATTCACTCTTCCCAGGGTCGACAGGAAGTTTAAGTGCTTTCTTTATCTTCAAAAGTTTTTTGTTGTCTCTGTACTCCCCTTGTTAATCCTCTTTCTTCTCATAACAAGTGGACAAAATGTACTGTCTTGTCCTAGATTATGAGCTCTTCTGGCACAAAGTATCAAGCTTGGCAATAAAATTGCTTGTGATTTTCCTCAACAGCATGGCAATCTACTGTGTAATTAAATTAGACTCTGTCTATGTATTGTTTTGGCTTATAAAAACAGAAAGCATGAGATGTGATCCACCTACTTGGAGGCTCATCAATGCAAAGCATCACCAGTTCAGTGAGAGTCTTGGCTCTGGGAATACTAGTAGACACCACATTAATCAATAAAGCAATGATAGAACAAGGTCAGAAGACAGATTCAAAACACATGGCTGGATATATGAATCTATGGCCTGCTTCTTCAGTACGGATTCCAGCCTGCTTCTCTATGTGTGGATTAAACTTCTAATTTGATTTAATCCCATTTGGCCCATTGAAGATGATTGAAGTCTTTACAAACCTTCTGAAAGACAGTTGATTCTCAAATATAATGGAGTTTACACAGAGTCACGGAGTGATGTATTGGCTGGGCTAACATATTCTGGATAGACAGTTTAGTGTAGTGGCTCTATATTTCCCATCACTCCCTAGCACTAAGCCAGGGCAGTTAAAGCGGTCTTAAACTGGATTATTTATGCAGTGTGTTTTGGACCTGTGTCTTCACTGTCACCATTATTTGACCATCATTTTCTAAAATTAAGTATAAATAGATAGTTCCACAATGGAATCATGGCAAATGATATAGACCTTTAGTTCATTCTGTACAGATAAATATTCTTGCAACAAATAGGAATGACCCTATCAATAATGAAATGCACAATCAATACTTTCAGTCTTTTCTCAGACAACATAACAAAGCCATAGACAGTCATAAATATTAATGAATTATCCTGAACATAAATAACTGAACAAATATAATTTGAAGACAGATATCAGTTATTTAGACTTATCATCCTCTGTTTTAAAGTAAGTTTTAAAGTTAGGTATGTGATGTGTGTGGGTGTGTTTGAGTTTAATTCCACTCCA
>NC_056526.1:87016896-87052394 GCF_019175285.1 Sceloporus undulatus
GCCATTTTAAGAAATGCAATTATATTGAGAACAAATGCTATTAGACTTTTGTCTCAGGATGAATTTCATGTTCAGCATTTAATTTCATCATAAGAACATTTTAACACACACACTCTTATTCACCAAAATTGGGGTGGTGGTGGCAGGGGCTACTTCACAGTTTTGAGGTAGGGTGGCCTCATCTGCCCCAGTGGGACTATGCATTTATTATCCAATCCTACTTATTTATTCAGTCTTCCTATCTTATTTCTATTGATTTCAATGGAAATCATATCACAGCACATCTGCATGCCACTTAATCTTCTGTATGATATTTATATACAAGCAAGTGTACATAACATGGTAGTCATAGGCTTGTATATACTTAAGGAAAAATATTCAACATGATTTTAAACTCGGCATTTCAATACTTCATATTATAACCACATATGCACACAGAAATCTCAAACTTGGAATATTTTATTTTCAGAGCCTGAATTACTGATGTTTCTATATGTCTCATCATGCAGTGAGCAAAGATGATCTTTCGAGGACAGCTTTTAATAAGTACTGCATTAACTGGCCACATTAGTCATTTTATAGTTCCCAAGAAGTAGTAAAAGGGGGCTGAGCATGATTCTGCTTTTGGTCATGACTGCTTTTACTGCAGAAGGGACAATATGAAGGGGTAAGCATATTCTGCTGAGAGAATGCAGATAAGCCAAACAATTTACTTAACATATGCTTTTACTGTGCCTTTATAACAACTAGATATGGCTGCAGTCCATGAACTCTTTGCTTAATGAGATTAGCCTTCCTGCACAGGAAACATCTGTCAATAAATTATACCTTACTTATCTGCTTATGACTTTAAGACTGCACTCCTATGTCCTGGGAAGTCATTTCAGTGGTCTTAAGATGGAATGGATCTTCCCACTCCCAAGAGAGTTTTGACAAGGCTCAATAACTCCCCATGCTCTTCCCAGCCACCACAGAAGTTTCTCTGGTGGTCCCTCCATCCCTAGTTGGGACACCAACAATGGGAAGAGTAAAAATGGTGGTGGGGGTGGCCAAAGAGAATGAGGATCTGGATCTACAGGATCACAAGCCCTTTAGGCCTCAAGCCATTTAACTGATATGAAAACCAATGTTAATCAGAACACATCTAAATAAATTTATGACCATTGCTTGTAATGAAAAAAGTATTTCTTTCCCTTATACAGTTGCAGGGGTAGCGAACTGGAGGAGAGATAACAAATAACTCTATGGAAGCATCTGACCTGCTGACAAGGTCCTTTAGATGTGCCTGAGGCTCTGTTACTGAGCTGTTCCTTCTTTCAACCCCTCTCCCTCTCTTTTGGGACTTCAGTCTAAATGGATAACTCTTCTGTGTATATGTAAGTGAAAATTTAGGTTAGCTTTATTTAATTCTCTTGAGAATGAACACCAACCTTCTTTAATGAGGGAGAGTGGAGTGTCAAGTGTATGAATCTGCTAGGAAACAAATTCTTTGCTCCCCATGCATCTTATTTTCAGCAGAAGAATGGGATTTTGCCATCATTATCAGTGCTGGTAGGTTTAGAGGAGCAACAGCAGTGAGGTGTGTGTGTGTGAGAGAGAGTGTTTCCTCCCCAAAAGGACCAAGGCAGACCCACAAAACTAGGAAGTTGCCCCCTCCATCCTGAAGCAATTTCCAGGCCACAATTTGATCATGGTAAGGAGGTGATCTGAATTATTCATCCTAAATCGAGAGAAACTGTAATTTAGCACACTACTATATGTCATCCAAATGTATGTTTAATAGCAGAGGGCAGATTTGCAATCTTATATTATACATGTTTCTTCATTTGCTTTAGTAGGATTTATCGTCACATATTTGTACAGCCTTATGGTCAGGATAAATTATTCAGCATATGAGTTCATTGTAGGATAATGGGCCAGCAATTCTACTAAATATTTTCTTGAGTTATTCCTGTTTGAATGTGGACTTTTCCACATGCAAACACAGCAGGAAAAAACATCTAAAGAAATTGTTTCCCACTTTCTCACCAGAATATTGGGGAGGGGGAATTGCCCAGTGAGCTGGAAAAATTCTGAAGATTTTAAGTTCCAGAGTGGCCAAGTTCTCCCTCCACTTGAAGTAGGAAGCAAAGGAGGGTTCTTCACATCTTGCATGGGGCTAGCTCCCAAATTGCTCGCACCAACAACACAGCAACCAGCCAGCCTGCAAAGGTGTTTTTAACCCTCATACATATAGACAGGATGTTTTACTTGCACAGATTCACTTTTCTTTTCTTTTTGTTCACAAACCACATAACACACACTGTAAGTATGTTATGGCATTGGATGGAATCCTGTTATTAGATAGAGTTTATTGTGCAGCCCTTGCACTGTGCCCCAATCCTTCCACCCGTGGCTGTCAAGCCCTTGGAGGCCATTGCTGCTGCTGTTTATCAGGTGAGTAGGATGGGGGAGATCAGGGGGAAGAAGTCAATGGCTAAGATTATACATTAAATGGGCAGAGTGGGCACATTATGGGCACATGACATAATTTAGAGGATACATTTGCAGAAGTCAATTCCATGTCTTCCCCCATCCTGGCAGTTGCCAAGCCCCGGTGCTACAGCAGTTTGCTGCCCTGACTGTAGTAAGAGAAGAGAGTAGATTCTGATGACAAAGAAATAGATAGACTTGTCAAAGAGAGAGGGAGAAATATTTATTTATTGCCTTGCCTTGCCTTTCTTCCAGTATGAGCACTATCTTAGAGATAGAGGGTGTATAGACCGGCACTTTATCCAGCCTGGACCCAAACTAGGGTTCAGTGAGGGCTGAGCTCAAAGCCTTTGTGCCAGCACCCAGGCACCATCTTGGCACACGCCCGACCAGACAGCACATGCCACTGTGACATCGCTCATGCACAGTGCCCAAACAGCATTGCACACAAGGGGCATCATAAGACTACTCTGCGGTGCTTATGATGCCCCTGTAGCAGCACAGATAGAAACCACGTTTTGCGGCTCCTTTTTGTACCGGGTTGAGGGTGTTGTGTGTGGTTGCCACATCCCCAACCTAGCACTTTGATGGGCGGCATAGAGCTGCCCCTTACTGGCTGTTTGTACAGCCCCATGGTTTCTTTCCCTCTTGCAGCTGAGACCAGCCACTTCTTCACCATCTGAGTCACTCCTCTGCCTCTTACTGTCCATGCCAGTAAATGACAACAACAGTATTGCCCGCTTGCTTGGTTTGGCAGCTGTGTGATACTGTACAGGCTGTATCTGCTTGATCCAGGAAGTTTTTTTATCTGCATATTGTCCTCTGCACATCCATAAAGAATGCCCTCAAATTTTAGCCACTTGCCACATATAGGCACCACCCCCCATTTAAAAACGAATACAAATCTAAAACAACAGAAAAGTCCCAATACATTTCCTTGCTTTTTGCTACTGCAATACTTTTTAGTCCAAGCCAGTGTAACAGAGTGAGACCACAAATATTCCATGCTGTTTTCCAGTAAACCATGATTTGACAAAGAAGGCATACGATCTGGTTGTTGACAGGTTGGCCTCATTCTGGAGAAATTAAAAAAAAAATCTGATGAGTGTGTGAGGAAATTGGAAATTCACTGGAAACAAAAAATATCTTCAGTACAAGATGGGTGTGAGTTTATTCTACTCAGAGGTCTCTGATTCTCATTATTTGCATAAATTGGGAATTGAGCATTGTTATACTTTGCACAATATTGGAATTCTTGCTGGACTCAAAAAATATCCTACAATTCAAACAATCCAAGCCTGTATGAATGCTAGTATAACAAAGCTAAAAAGAGGGAAATTCAGTTTCACTCAGTTTTTAATCAGACGTTACCAAAATTGGCAAAAATCACATGTGGAACAATGTGAATGTGACAAGCATGCACACTTCCTAGGGATGTGAGAATTTAACATAGTTCTTGATTTTTGAACCTGAATTTACCACCATTTGCAAAACCAGCATATAGGAGAAAGCAAAATAGCCAGATTAGTCCATCTCTAAGTAAAATACACACACACAAACATACACAGGCAATGAAGGCATTGCCCATGAAATCATTGTGATAATGGTATCCTACTGTTCTTCTGAGAGAGAGAAAAGAGTTCTCTATTTCTGTGAGCTCTTTCTGTTGTAATACAAAATATTTTGAGCTTACTTGATCTTGAATGACTAGTTAAGGCTTTAAAGCTATACAACTAAGCATGAAAAGAAGAATCATCCAAACTATGGTTTTCCCCATCACCATGTATGGATGTGACAGTTGGACACTGAAGAAAGTGGACAGAAAGAAGATCAACCCATCTGAGATGTGATGCCAGGAAAGAGTGATGAGAATATCATTGATGGCCAAAAAGACAAACAAATGGGTTCTAGAACAGATCAACCCTGAACTCTCTCTGGAAACGAAGATGAAAAACTCAGGTTGTTGTACTATGGCCATATAATGTGAAGACATTTGTGACAGCCTGGACTTGCAGAGCTTGAGCAGAATGATAAAGAATAGGAGTTCTTGGAGATGATTCACTCACAAGGTTGCCTTGAGTCAAGGTCAGTTCAAAGACAGCAATAATGAACAACAAATACACACATACACTCTGCTCTTAATGGATCTGGGTTGCTGACATGGCTCAACAGAGCTGCTCACATCTTTGGACTCTTTTCTGTGAAGGCGTTGCATGTTAATGTTCTCTGGGTTATCCAGAACAATGGAAATCAGCATTATGAATCATGTGGAGAGCCTTTATACATAGAAGGGGCTCTTCATTTCAGAAAGATAGTTTCCAATTGAAGAAAGTGATAAAAGTTGTAATAGAAGGGACAAGGCTAGCAAGTTCCCTTCTACATATATTGATTCTGTTCATTTGCAGAATGCCTGGACAGGGCTCCTCCCCTGTCCCAAATCTGGTCACCTAGATTGGATATATTGGAAAACTATGGTTTATTGAATTCTAGGCCTCTGGGGTTAAGGGTGCACCACTAAGTGTACTGGGAAAGATGAAAAGAAAGGTTGCAAGCACAGGCAGAAAATTGGTCTACATCTTATGTTTTTAAACCAAAAGGTTATTGTCTCTGAACAAGGCTGCTGTCTTCATTTTATTTTTGGATTTTTTTTAAATAAAAGCCCAGTAAAAGAAAGATAATATTTTATATCAGGAAGCAGCGTTTATATAAACAGATAAAAAATGGGAAAGAACTAGTAAAATCCTCCACTGACTAACACACTCTGATTTAAGATCATTTCTGTTCCTTTCACTGACTGGATGGGAGATTAGGGGAGGCGATAAAAGAATAGCACAGAGGTGGTCTTTTTATTATTCAGATAAACAAAAGCAATAAAGAGATGCCCAGTGATTAAAGAATGTTGCATCTGAGTCTGCTATATGCCTGGAATACTGTGAAGTTTTCTTTTAAAAAATAGTTTTGTCTCCAGTACCTTTACCTGTGTTTTCTATGTCAGGGCTTGACTTGACACTCGGTGTTAGTATTTGCCTAAAGGAACATATTTTAAAATATTTCTGAACCTTAGAAAAGAAGAGGGTGAGAGGGAAAAACCCACAAAAAACTATAGCTTCATAAACACTTTGCAGCATCCCTAACAATGACAATGTAATTAGAAAAAATCATAGAATCATATAATTTGAAGGCCCAACTTCCTGCTCAATGCAGGACCTCCAGCTGGAGCATTCCCAGCGGATGAAAACAAATAACTGGTTTGCCTTTCCATGGCATCCCAAACATGGGCTTGACTCCTTTCCTGGGCACCATAGAAAAGGGAGCACAAAATTTCTGGTTATGGAATACATAACTCTAGTGCTACATATGAAACTACAGCTTGTCCAGTTCAGTCATAACTTGATGTGCTCACTGGGGTAGGAAAGTCTATGTCTCCAGCATGTCAGTTTAATGATCATAAAGATTAATTGGACCCAGTTGTCAGCAGGTGGCTCAGTCAGTATGGCTAGTTGGAGGCTGCAATCCAAAAAGTAATATGTCCAAGTTCTTCAGTCAGTATTCAAGTATTACACAGACATTCAGATCTGGTTTTGTGATGCTTTCACAGAGAGCAAACAAGGGCATCCCTGTTGCCCTCACTGACTGGGGGAAGGAAGAGGGGAGACATTCCTGTGGCCCAGGACATATAAATCAGTGATTCTTGCTTGATCTGTTGCAAGTGCATTTTCATTACCAGCCAGTATGACAATACTTTCAGCACCATCAGCCTAGTTTACCGAAAACACCAGACCAGTCACTGCGGGAACAGGGACATACATTTTTCTCCTTTCCCCCTTGTGAGTGACTTTAGACACTTTTATAAAAGAGTATTGGGAGGGCGGAGCTTTCTGGAGAAGCAAGAACATTTGCAAAATGTGTCTCCCTGCTTCAAGTCAGCATATGTAGTCTGTAGATATAAATAAAAGGAATTATTTACTTAAGTTAATGGGTTTCCTGTTATTACCATTCATTGAACTACATATAAACAAAGTGCAGTGTTAACAAAAAGTGCAGAGAGAGGGAAGGCTGGTTGAAGTTGTTGGGGTTTTTTTTAAATGAGGAATATATGAAGTCTTAGGAACTTTAGACATTAATTGTAAAAGATGGGGTGATGGAGGGTGGGGTAGTACCTGGAATAAACCCAACTCTATTTCGAACAGATACAGTTTCTCTCCTGGCACTTAGCCTGTGGAAAGGAACAGGGTGAAGGAAGTATTGGGTTAGAGCTCAGTGCCCCTTGAGAAAATGCTCTCCAAATGCAATGCTGAACACATAAAGGTTTTAAGGTCACATTGCTATGCTAGTGAACATGAAATCATTAGTATACAATGCATCTTTAGACAGTTTGACTTTGCCCTCAGAATACCAGTGAGAGCATCAGGTGCTGTAATATAGCATGAGTCAAGTGGATGAATCAGAACCATGGATTGCATACATTAGGGATGGTCTGGTCAAGGCCCTCTTAGAATTCTGCACAGTTCAGCCTTTCTGAGATGCTCTATATCCAAGAGCCTCTGCCTGAGGGAGTTATGGACTCTGACTAATTAATCTGGTTTACATAAAGAGTATACTCAGGCTTCAGATTTAATCAGATCTTTAAGCATTTCAGTCAACAGCATGTAAGTGCCTGCCTCTCCCAAACTGACAGTATTTTAAGGATTTTCCAGAAAGGGAAGGAATTCAGTTTTGAGCAAAGAAATAAATAAATCTGGCATTCAGCTGATTTCTGCTCCCCCTTCCTGCAGCACAAGCATTCCTAGAGTGTTATGCTAACTTTTGGAGAGTGTTGTTTTTTGTTGCCAAAAGAAGAGTTTTGCCAATTTTTAATAAAACCCATGGGAAATAGGAAATGAGTAGGCTTGTGCATAGAAGGTCACCTTTCCCCAATAACTTTAGAATAACTCACCTATCCAGTTTTTTAATGAGGTGACTAAGGGGCAATTTAAACATGATCAGGGTAATGTATGCTCACCGAAGACAAATTAGACCCAGGCTCCACGTAAATATTTTACATAAAGACCAAACCCAAACACACTCTCCCGCATGCAGAAGAGTACATGCAATATTTTTTCAGAAGGAAAAACAATGACAGTTGTATGCAAGCAACCTATTAAAAGCTTATGCAAGTATTTGCATTAGAGTATCAGTGGCTGTTGTGTTTACAGTTACTTAGATTTAATCTCTCAAAATAGCATTCTGCATGGTTTACATAACATTATTAAAAGTCCTAATGAGGAGAAGGACATATTAATTACTTAAATCTGTTAATTATAATTAAAAAAAAATCTCACAGGGATCATTGTAAAAGAAGTGAGGAATCATTCAGTGTCTAAGAGTATTTCCTAACTGGAGAGGATAACTGTGGCCTGTTACAGACAGCCAAAATAAAGCTGCTTCGAGTCACAGTGGAGGTATGGTGTTTCAATGATGCATGCGTCCTATGAATCCAGAAGTCACACCAAAGCCACGCTCAAGTCCTTAGGGCTGGAGCGTGGCTTTGGTGTGACATCTGGACTCTTAGGATGCATGCATCATTGAAACACCATACCTCCACTGTGACTCGAAGCAGCTTTATTTTGGCTGTCTGTAACAGGCCTGTGTATCCAGTGCAGGAAACTGACCTCACTCATTGATATTAGTGATGTCAAACACACAGCTAAGGTTGACTGGCTGTGGCATGATTCACATCTGGTACATGAACACTTGAATGGAAATGAAACTGAGATTAAAAAATGGCCAGTAAAGCAGCAGCCAATGGAGAAAAAAATGAAAACAAACAAACAAACAAAACAAAACAAAACAAACCCAAAACAAAACAAAACACCAGTGCTTGTGAATGGTCTTTAAAAAAATACTATGAAATACCACATCTGAAAATTTGCTCTAAACTTAGGTCCAAATCAGTGTTCAGAAATAGTCTGCTTGAATGAGGTACTTCTACACCACCAGAAACTCATACCATTTCAAAAGTGTTACACATATGCTACATCAATATGAGTTTTAATAAAACAGTAGCCACATGGAACATTAATTTTTAGCTTCCAAAATGTTAAATATCCATGTAAAATGACTGGCAAAAGCACCTGGCTTCGCACATCTTAAACTAAATCTGAAATGTTATATTCAAAAGGCTTGAAGTAATATTGTCAAGCTGTTCAAGATGAACACATTGTTTCCATCCAGTGTGAGTCAAACCATTAACTATGAGGTTCCTACTTTTGTGGTGTGTCCTCTAGAAGATGTATATAGCTTGTTATGTTGCTGCAGGTGGCCGATAGGGCCAAAGACATGACAGACCAAAAAGACAGTTCAGAGGAGTAAGAAGAAGAGATGTCCAAATCAAGCTTGGGTCAGCACCCAGAAAATCACAAGGTTGTTTTTGTTTTGGAGTAGAGGAGAAAGGGAGTTGTCTCTGTAAGCAGGCCAAATTCACATAAGTAGAAAAGTATCCTACTGATCTGTAATGGAAAGTAAATAGCAGGAGAAGAAGAAATCAGGGAAACACACTGCAGTAAGAGAATCCAAAGAAGTCTGATAATACTTGGGTAGAAGGAAAGACAGATGATTTCAGCAACTTGCCAGCTAAGAAACAACCATTCCAACAATAATGGGTAAAGGGAACTACAGAGTGGGCAGACAGCATGGGTGATGGGAGAACCACAGGGTGTTGGTTACTCCCAAACTGTCATCTACCCCAAATAGTCTGGACAGTCTTGGCAACAGGCCCTTTAGGTTGAAAATG
The DNA here is from genome assembly GCF_019175285.1 of Sceloporus undulatus. Taxonomy (NCBI): domain Eukaryota; kingdom Metazoa; phylum Chordata; class Lepidosauria; order Squamata; family Phrynosomatidae; genus Sceloporus; species Sceloporus undulatus. The sequence goes on from NC_056526.1 coordinate 87,026,141, forward strand.
TTGCTCCTTCATACCAGGTTGGTGAATGGAAAAATACCGCTGATCCAGGATTTGATCCTAAATGAGCATGCCAAGCTGGCATACATAACAGAGACTTGGCTGGATGAACCAGGCAAGGAAGTAATTTCTCCTGGATTCTCTGTATAATAATAATAATAATAATAATAATAATAATAATAATAACAACAACAACAACAACAACTTTATTTATATACCACTTTTCCAACATGATCAAAGCGGTTCACATCATATCAAATACATCACAAATACAAAGAGAATAAAACATTGTTAAAAACATCATATAAACAATCTTAAATATCCTAATCACAGGCCAAACATCTAAGGTAACTTCTGTGAGGGGATAATTTTCTCTAAAAAGAGTCAGGAGGGTATGCTAGATGGAAGAGATGAGTTTTCAAAGATTTCTTGAACACATCCAAAGTGGAACTAAGTCGAATCTCTTCCGGGAGTTTGTTCCAACATTTCGGAGCTACCACTGTAAATGTTCTTTGGTGAGTTGTTTCCAGTCTCACCTTGGGGTACTCAAGTATGTACTTCCCTGATGTTCTGAGAGTGCGAAGCAGATTGTGTAGGGAGAGGCGTTCCCTCAAGTAACTCAGGCCCAAGCCATATAGGGCTTTATAGGGGATAACCAACACTTTGTATTGAGCCCGGAAGCTGCAAGCAAGGCTAGGGAGCAAAGAGATAGAGTTTCAGTGGTCTATGCTGATTTCATCTCCTTTATCAAGTGCCCCATCCCACAGTTTACTGGGTCTGAGTGTTTGTACTTGAAGCTGGGTGGCCAAGACAGAATATGGATTCTGTTGGTGTACTGCTCAACAGTCTTTTTTCCTGAGCTGGCTGAGTTGGCCTCAGTGATGGTGCTGGGATCTCCTCGGTTTGTAGTGCTGAGGAATTCACACTGAGACTACTGAGGAGCTGCTCAGGACTTCATGTCCTCCATAATGACCATAGGCCTGTTCCAAATAAAGGAGTAGGGTGCAAATTAAGATTGTCCACCCCATAATCTATGCAAAACCCTATCTGATCTCAAATAGTAAAATGGCCTGGGTGGTGGACATGATCACTCCTAAGCATCCCTTCCCACGCAGTGGAGCCAGACTAGCCATCCTGGTCCACTAGGGAGTTGATGATGATGAAATAAGTGAGATGGAGACTAGAATGTCAATGGTAGAAAACTTGGAGCAAGTCCAGTTGAACATTGGCTAGAGCCCATGGAAAAGCCTATTCTGTTGCAGTAGTGGCAATGAAGAAATCATTCTCTCTACTACAATTGAAACTGTATTATCCAGTGGAGCTTTCTTATGTGGTCAGTGGCCTTTTATGTTCTCCCCCACAGGAGCATCATTTAGACCACTTGACAGCCCACTGTGAAGGGTTTGCACAACACTGTACAGATAATATCATTCAGATCCCTTCTAACTTGGATGCTGTAGTTAGCGGATGTAACTGTTGTTGTTGGATCCAGTTAGTGGATGTAATTTCCCCCCTACTTGTCCCAGGTTTATGGATATGTTTAAGTTTGTGCAACCTGAAGATGTGGACAAGATCTTCGGAGAGGTGAGAGCCCTTCCTGGCTTAGAAGAGCAGCCAGAGGGGGACCTGCTGAGTGAATAACAAGAGTAATGAATCCCTCACTGCAGAGAAGCAGAGTTCCATCCTGCCTTTAAAAAAAGCTGTGGTGAGGGTCCTACTAAGAAAACCTTTCCTGAACCCATCTACACATGATAACTACCGAGCAGTTTCCAATATCTCTTTCTGTGGGTAAGGTTCTGCAGCATGAGGTATCCCTCCATCTCCAGGGGTTCCAGGATGAAATGGATTAGCTAGATCCATTTCAGACTGGCTTCATGCCTAGTTATGAGTCAGAGACAGCTTTGGTGGGTTACAGACCGCTGAAATGTGGTGGTCTGCTGCCGCTGCTGGTTGCAACGTCCAGGAACTGCAGCAGCCAAATGGCGTGGTTCCTGGACATTGCAAAGGAGTGCGAAAATCGCACTCCTTCTTGCTCCCCGGAAGAGGCGGCGCGAGGCGCTAGTCACGCACTCGTGGTGTCATTTCTGGGGTGCGATGTGCAGACGCAGTTTGTCTGTTACGTCAAGATGGCGGCGGCCGTGTGGAACTTCCACTGAGTCCGTCCTAGGGTGCCCGTTTATAATGGGCCTGAGTTTGTCTTCGTGGATGACCTGTATATGAAACTGGAGAGGGAACTATCTGAATAATAACCATGCCATGGTTAGGGAAGTCTGCCACCTAGTGACTGAAGACAGTATTGAAGACTGATTTAAACTGATTATAATTGCTTCATTTTCAAAATCAAACATTCCCTAAATGCATACCTTTAGTACCCATACCAAGTTTCCAATGCCTAGGTTTCATGACCTTTGAAATATTGGGGAGACAGACTGAAACATGTAGGTACGCACACACTTATTATTGCAGACTAGTCAAGCTACCAGCCTCAAACATATTAGAAATGCCTTAGTTCCCTCTCCTGTCTTTCTCTCCTCTCCACAACACTTCCACATTTTGCTTTATAAGTTTCTCCCCGCACTGTACCACACATGGCAGGCAGCAACAATTTTCTTCATTCCTGATTGAAGAATTTGGAGACCTGACTGCTTCTTTTTCTCATCTCTAGAAAATATTAGTGTCTCCTAGTGTCTAAATATGGTATAGCAGTATACAGATGGATTGTCATTACTAAAATTCATTCCACTACAACAAATCCTGAGGGACATACCTCCAAGGTCACTCTAGTATCCAGACTAAGTTTTTGATGCCTATGATTCAACATCTCAGAGTCATGGCAGAGATAAACAGCCCCTTCCACCCACAAACTCCTTTCCATCTCCTCTTTCATAATCATAGCTGAAGGGGTATCAACCATATTTATAAGAGAATGTATAGTAGAGAAGATGATGGAACTGTTTTACAATTAGGACTTCTGTGAATATCTATGGTTTTCAGCTTACATGGTGAAACTTGCCTATTGATGGTTGTAGTGTTTATCATTCTCCTGAGCACTGAAAAGACTCAAAGAGAAGTAGTAATGCTGATGAGGAATAAAGTCAGTAGTGCATAATTAAGCATATGTAATGAGACTGATTTATCATATTATTTAGAACAGTATTTCTAAGTCCAGAACAATCCAGATATGTCTGACAATATTCATAATCCATAACTATGTTGGCTAGGGATGTTGGTAGCTATAGTCCAACATATCTGGGTTGGAGATGATTGATTTAGAGAGTATCTGTGCTCTTCAATGAAGATAGTTAAGCTGACAGTCAATAATACATTTGTAGCGCTTAGACCTGCAAAGCAAAATGTACACATAGCTCTGCTTTTAAATTACGGTGCATTTCTTATGAATGCCACTGAAAAACGTATTTTCATTTTCTAGCACAGGATACTGCCTGATGAATTTAGCCACAAAACTCACGTTTTATTCTTCATGTTCTTACCCTCCTGGGACAGTAGTTCAAGAGGAGGCCATTCAAATAAATAAAGCTCTCCTGCTTGAATTCTAGTCATTTGAAAAATTACAGGGTGGGGTTGACAGTGCAGAAACCAATTACTTCCAGGTTTGAGCATCTCAGAGCAGATGTACTGGGCAATAAAACTTTCTACTTTTTAAAGGAGTTGCCCTTGTTTAGATGCACTTTCCAGAAGAGATTTTCTAATCATGACAACATATCTCTCGGAGATTTAGACCTGAACCACAAACTGACCTTCCAGACTCTTCAGGGAATCATAGTTAAATGCAATCATAATTGGATCGCATCTGGCTGTAACCAATGCTGTATTGTCTAGTAATTTTAATGCACTGCTGAAAGGTAAATCCAAGTGGAATAAAAATATGTTTTGTTGTATAGGCAGACATTCTGCACAGTAAAAGGACTGGATTCAGACAGGTGATTTTTCCCCTTTGATATGTATGATTTATATTATTGACTTTCATCACTAGTTACTTTATATGTCAGAGAGGGAAAATCATTGGTAAATTCTGCATTCATTTGTACAATAACACTGGTTGGTTGTAACATGTCATTCCCTGAAATGCTATTTTAAATAATATCCTTTTGTTAAAATATACTTCTGTAGATTAACATAGTCAATAAAGATCATCTAGTCTTCTTGAAATGTGTCAGTCCTTTTGTGACCAATGCAAAACCTCGTCACAGCAGACAACCACATACTGCAAATTCTAGTCCACCAGTTCTCAATGGAGAGGTCACCATTGGATCCAGCAAGATGGACTCTCTGGCTCTTGCTGTGAACTAATTCTCTAATTCTGCTTCAGAATACAGTGGTACCTCGGGATACGAATTACCCAGCTTACGAATTTTTCGGGATACGAAAAAATCCCATAGGGATTTATTGTTTCGGGTTACGAACGTTTTTTCGGGTTACGAAAAAACGCCGGCGCTGTTTAAATGGAGCCGCGGCAGAGCCGCGGCTTTTTTCCCCATTAGCGCCTATGGCAATTCGGGTTACGAAGGTTTTTCGGGTTACGAAATTAGCCGCGGAACGAATTAATTTCGTAACCCGAGGCACCACTGTAACTATTCATCAGATACATACCCTTGGCCCTTGCAGTTAATTGTGGTTGTTGTTTGTATCATAGTTCTGCAGACTTTATTTTATTGTAAAAACTCAGTAAAAATGTAATGAGAAAAATATACATCTGTCCTCTGTAAAGTAGGATACATGGCCACACTTGGTTTATTTCATGTTTATCATATGGTAGCTTCCTAGTTATGAAAACTAAGTAGCTGTCACTACTCTAAACCAGGAATTTCTACACTAGACTTCACAGCTTCAATAACTATGCAGCGAGGGAGAAAAACCTGAATCAGTAATTATTTTGTAGAGGATTAAATAACCTGAAGTCACCAGATCCCATCTGATCTTGGGAGCTAAGCAAGGTCAGGCCTGCTTGAACTGAAGGGTAAGAGCACTATGAACTGCAAATACTGAGCAATCAATAGCTTTGTAAAAATGTTGTATTTAATGTTGCATTAAATTGTACAGATGCCTTGCATTAAAACACTATGAAGCAACCTTTGAAATTTGAGTTAATTCTCTCTTTAGGATCTATCATGTCTACAAATTTTATGCATATACAGAGGGGTAAGGTTGCAGTGATTTTTGTATTCCCAATAGAACTCAAAGGGAAAGGAATGACCATTTGTATTTCTGAATTTTAATTCAGAATGTTGTCTAGGTTGGACTGGGTATAGATCGATCCAGAATGAACCACCAAATTGGAGTCTAAACCAAAAAAGGGCCCTATGTCCTAATTCTGTTTATTGTTACTATTTTTTGTGTTCTTGGGTCTGATGAAAAGCCTTCAACGTCACTCTGATTAAAATAATTGCTCTTCCATCTAGATAGATTTGCAGTTTACTGAAAAGGAATCTGAAAGGATAGCTGCTTTTTCTTTTAAGTGGCTTTCCATCCAAATGAAACTAATGAAGAATTAAGCCAAACTATAGCTGGGATGATGATGATGATGATGATGATTTTGCTACAGACATCTAATGATGCATCTACACTGTAGTAATACTGCTGTTTGACACCACTGTGACTGTCATGGTTCCATCCTACAGAATCCTAGGATTGGTAGTTTTGTGAGGTACCACCACATTTTGACAGAGAAGGCTAAAAACCTTGTAAAACGATAAATCTTAGGATTCCATAGAATGGACTTACAGCACTTAAATTGGTGAGAAACTATTATTTCTGCAATGTAGATACACCCCATGGCATCCTTCTTAATAGATTATACTTCCTTCCTCAGAGGGATGGTATACAGTATCAGGGATACTGAAGTGCAATTCCTATCATTCCACTGCCATTTGGCAGGCTGGCTGGGAAATTATAGGAATTATATAACACATCTGGAGGACATCATATTCAAGAAAGCTAGGTTACATTTTTAACAAGTCATACCTTCTTACAGTGAAACAGTGAGACTGCGCTGCTACCTAGAGTACTTTTGCTAATGGGTACCGTACTTCAACAAACGCCTATGCCATCTTAAACATTAAAATGTCAACATGTATCTAAATGCACTCATGCTAGATTAAAGTTTAAAATGGTGAAATAAAACTTTAAAGCGCCTTCTGAACCAACCGTTTTCAAGACATAGTGTGTCAGGATGAGATTTAACTGCCCTACCTATTATCAACTGACATTTTGATATGCTAGATTGGGGTGATATATGGCAATGTCCTGATATGTGATTAATCTTGAGTTCAAAGGTGAAAGGGATCTAGAAATGGGAAGCAAAGGATGTTGATAACAGAACATTAAAAACCTATAATTATCAAGAGACAAATGGAAAACATATTTGAATAACCATCATCATTTTAAAGCAGTTGTCATAGCTACTCTCTCGGTCATAAAAGAGCATCCAGCAGGTAAAATGGTGGCATACAAGCTGTGTTAAACTTGTAAGCTTGATGTGCTTAGGGTTTAATCAGATCAGATTCAAGAATTATCTCCCTCCCCCCAAAAAGGTATCTTCTGTGAAATAATAATGCAGTGTTTATTGATTAAGATGATGGAACTGGATGAATAAATTATAAAAGCAAATGAAAGTCTACATGTACCCTTCAGTGTGTTAGAGATAACAACATTTTCATTCCTATATCCATTAATTACTAGTTTATGTGTTTATAGGGATTTAGGCACAGTACATATTTATGATGACTTTCTGTTTGTTAGATTCTCTCCTTTCTATTCCTATATGCCCTACAGCTTCTTTCTCTCTCAACCCCCTATAAGAAAAAATGTTTTGCAGAGCATATCCATAAGATTATACTAAACCTTTTTCCCGAACCACTTTAACACCTATTTTTTCTGTTTTCTCAAGAAGATGCAACTGTATCTGACTGTTCATGTGCATGTGTAAATATAAAGTTACTTTTACATGTTTTACAAAATAAAAGTGAGTTTGCTTCTTTCTCTGCTAGACCCTGCATGCAATTTACCCTGTATGGTGGGTTTGGGACTGGTTGTTGTTCAGCTTCTTACTTTCTAATTTGACTGTTTTGCTTGAGTTTTCTATTATTATCTATCACATTTCCCAATATACTGCTGCCATAAGAACTGTCCAATTATGACATGATGTCACTCTAGGTTGTGGAGTCTTGGGCAAGTAGGATGATTTCTTTTTCCCAAGAGAAATCCAAAAAAGAAAGTCCCTTCTGATCTGAGGCAACTCATAATTTGAGGCCTTAAGCTATAGCTTACTTAGTTTATGTGTAAATCTGACTCCTGCTGATGGTGACAGGCTATCTAGTCATTACACATGAATGGGTCAGAAACAATAAAATGGGGATCGGGAAATATTTATGTCACAGTGGGTTCATGGATAAGGCCTGTGGAATACTCATCAGGGAATCCCCCCATCTTGTTTTGATCCTGAAAGCAAGTTGACTGAAGATATATGATAGTATATGGTGGAAGAAGGGGTCAGGTCAAATGTAGTCACCACAAAGCAATTTTCAAATGAAACATTCACAGGACTTCATATACAAATATGGGGGGGGGGGGGAAGGATGAATAAACGTGACTGTCCTTTCATGTCTACTTTCTGTACTGGTGTGATTGCATGCTCCTGTGGGGCAAGAAGCTATGGTGACAGCAGCAGTAGGATCTGCCATGTCAGGCAGGCTTTTGCTGAAGAACCAAAACTAAATGTACCAAACAGCTTCTGGTGTTACCCCAGGACCAGGCCCCCAATTACCCCTCTCACATTTGATGTCAATATAATATTAAAGGGACACAGAGGTGAGAGACCGATTGGTGACCTGTAAAGGCAACCCCAAGGTGGGGTAAGCAAAGCACCCACCACAGTGAAACCACCTAACCACATCAACATAATTGCATTTGTCTATGGAGAATGATGGCTCTTTGGCCAAAAGAGATGGCTGTTCATATACAGACAAAGGACACTTCTCCCACAAGAAGTGGTTTGCTTTGTCTGAGATATTTACACCAATCATCTGAACATTTACTACAGGTTCTAACCATTCTTATCCTCCTGGAAAACCATTTAGCAGTGAGTTAATCCATTTATCCTGAAGAATACTACCCCAGGACATGATTTGAGGGTATACAGTGCACCCGCGTTATACATGGCTTTGAGCTTATGTGCAAAGCCGCATGGGAGCATACAGGGCGCAAGGGGTGCTGCATCCCATTTGGATGAATGGAGTGTGCGCCCGTGGCATGCGTGCGCTGCCGCACTGCCATGCCACCACATTCACGAGCCCCATTCACTTGAATGGGACTTGAGCATGTGTGGTATTTGGCTTACACGAAGGCGTCCAGAATGGATCCCCCACGTAAGCCAAGGGAGCACTGTATATACCATCACCTAGATAATAGCAATTTGGTCTAGTTTGTAACCAGGCAGACAGCCTGTCAGTTCTACCAGGCACCTCAATAGGCCAGCCACCGCACTTGAGGCTATTGAGCCCTCTCGGTTCTGGACGCCCATCAATTTGAACCATGCTTCAAGATTGGTTCAGCATCACAGTTAGCAAGGCCTCCACTATTCACCTTTCTCCACCTTTGCTTTGGTCGTTCTTGAAGTGTGCATGAGAGTTTGCATGTGTCTCTATGTTGATTACTTCCTTAATAAAACTACATAACCCATTTAGAATTGCCTCTGGAGGTCTGTGTGATTTGGAGCCATTATACATAAGGATGTGATCCCAATGATCACTGTTGCCTCTCTGAAAACATAATTTGAGGTATCAAAATCCCTCTAAAACATATTAATTTGTGGGTGCCCTCCTGGAACCCCAGCATTTTGGGTAATACTGGGGAGCTACAGTAATGGTGAATGACACTGGTGGAGGATCTCTCAGGGGCAACAGCAGTTTCACCATAGCTATTGCTTGTTAGTACTGCACAATAAACCCCCTTTGAATGTCTTTTACCAGAAAAACTGTCAGTATATTTGCCCCAGGCTGTGTAAAATGTCTCAGGTGCATGCAATGGGTTAAGAGGAAATGCTGACTCAGAGAAGCTGATGCAACATGATCATGGAGATTAGTCACAGCAGTTCCAAACGGCACTGTCACTGACTACATGACAGGAAACTGATGAAACAATAGCAAGGGGCTGGATCAGAATCCTACCTGTGTTTGTGCATATAAGGATGAATGCTTTTTACTGGGTTCTTTTTACTGCGGAGTGGTTTGGTGGCTGTGGCATCTTTCCACAGTTAAAACAGGCAACTGTAGCCTGCCATTTCAGGGCAGTCTGTACTGCCCCTAAGATTGTAAGCCTCTTCAGAAGAACCTCAGCCGTTGTGAACTACTTCCAGACTCTGCAGTGGTGTTTGTCTTCCTGGCTGGCAGTCTTCTACATGTGGACTCAGTTTTTCCCAAGCACTAACAAAAACCCTGTGAAGAGACAATCCAAAATGAAACAAAAGTGCAAGAAGATGTGAATCCCAGTTCAGGTGGCATTCAGAGAGTTACTGGGGCACAGCCAGGGTCAACTAAGAGTAGAAATGTGGCTAATGACATAACTGGAATCAAGCTGAAAAAACGTCCAGCTCTTTGAGATGCTCATAGGTGAAAGGAAAGTCTGAAACTGCACAACAAATATTATAGGAATATGAAATGTGAGAAGCATGAATAAGGGGAAGGTAGACATAATAAAACAAGAAATTGAGAATATAAATATTGCAATCATGGGGGTAAGTGAGCTAAAGTGTACAGGAATGGGATGTTTTGAGTCAGATAATTACATAATGTTTTACTCAGGAAATGAAAATCTAACAAGAAGTAGGGTGCTGTAAAACAGGGTGCCAAAGGATATAGTACAGTCTGCCTGATCAATGAGGTTTCAGGGAAAACCCATCTATATAACCATAATTCAAATTTATACTCCAACTATAGAGGAGGAAGAAGAAGAAGAAAATGAAAAATTATATGTTGGAGTCCAGGGGGAAATAGATCTTACACCAAACCATGACTAGCTGTTAATCATAGGCAATTGGAATACAAAAGTACAAAACAGAAGAATCAAAGACTGTAGGAAAATTTGGCCTCAGATCAAGAAATGAAGCAGGAGAGTGGCTTTGGTGAGACCAATAGACTGTTCAGCATAAACACTTTCTTTAAACAATCAAAGAGGGGACTATGGATTATTGACGAAACTCTTGAAGCAGTTAAGGACAGGTGAGAAGCAAAAATTAAAGATGGCAGAAACAGAGTCAGAACTATGAATGCAACTGTTCAACAATTTGTGCACAGGGCCAAGAAAAAATAATATAATAATTAAATAGACTACTTAATTGGAAACAGAAGATGGAGAAGCTCCATTATCTCCTCAAAAAGAAGACCAGAAGCAGATTGTGACACAGATCATAAGGTGCTTACACACACACACACACACACACACACACACACACACACACCAGAGTAAAACTAAAGAACACCAAAGTAACCATTGTGCCAAAGTTAAAACATCCTAGTAGAATTTAAAGATTATGTTTTTTTAAAAATTGCCTTATGAAGCCTAATTGACTGGGAGTCAGAAGAACTTGAGACTGAAGCCAGGAACATTGTCAGAAAAGAAAGTCCTCCTAGTCAGATGCTTCTTCTAATTTGAGGCTCTAAACTATACCTTACTAAGCTTGTGTGTAAATCTGGCTATTGCCTTACCAATATGACTACTGTACTTGAGTTTTCTAGTACTCTCTCATATTTGCTATGAATGGGGAAAAGACAATAACTACATCAAAAAGGAAGAAAAGAGTGGATTATTGATAAAACGCTTCAAGAAGTTAAGGGCAGATGAGAAGCAAACAAGCAAAAAACAAACAGCTTCATTTATATACTGCTTCATACTGAACTAACAGTGTCTAAGCGGTTTACAACTGTAAGCTAATTGCCCCCAACAATCTGGGTACTCACTTTAGCGACCTGGGAAGGATGCAAGCCTGAGTCGAGCTTGATCTCACTTAGCTGGGATTGAACTCACAAACTTATGGTTTTGAGTGAGTGGCTGCAGTACAGACATTTAACCACTGCGCCACCAGATGACAAAAACAGAGTCAGAACCTTGAATGCAATTGTTCAACAAGTTGTGCATAAGGACAGGAAAATCTACTATAATAATCAATGGAGAGAAATAGAAGAGAAGAGCCAGAAAGGAAGAACATGAGACTTGAGAAATCTGAGAAACCAAAGTGGAATTTAATTCTAGAGTAGAGACATTCTGTGGCCAGCAGGGGAAGACCTCACATGACCAAGTACAAATAAAAAGGCAATAGAATCATTTCGCTAACTATAAAAGAGATGAAAAGATGATAGATTCATTATATATTGGGGTGTGTGTGTGTGTGTGTGTGTGTGTGTGTGTGTGTGTGTGTATATATATATATATATATATATATACCGAAATACCGAAAGCATGTAGCCAAGCAGCAAACAAAGAGGAGTTTAGCTCCACGTGCTAAAAGATGGTCAACTGTTTATTACTGTTTAAAAAGCCTAATCCGTTTTGGCCACACTAGGTCTTCCTCAGGGGCCAAAAACTTTGTATAAACTCTGTACAACTTTGTTTAGAACTATATGAATATTTTTGTATCACAGTTTGATGAGTGTTGTCCTATCTTTTTATATATCTTAAATATATTTATATTTGCTTTCAGCCCCTGAGGAAGGCTTAGTGTGGCCAAAATGCATTGGGCTTTTTAAATAATAATAAACAGTTGACATCTTTTAACACGTGGAGATTGTCTTCTCTTCGTTTAAGACATTACCATTTCAAGATGAACTGACAATTTTAGAAAAGGATACAGAAGCTGCATGCAGAGCACTTGAGAGAAATAATCACCAGGAACAGATGGCATACCAATAGAGCTATTTCATTCTACAGAGATACAATCTAATCTAGTTCTAACTAAAATCTGTCAAAAATGTGGAAAGGAAAAGATTGGAAACACTCAATATACTTTCCACTCCCCCAAAATTGCAGCAAGCACAGGACTATTGCATTAATTTTCCAGGCAAGCAAAGTAATGCTCAAAATTCTACAACAAATGCTTGACTATAAGAAAGGCCAGATGTACAAACTGGGTTCAGGAAAGGAAAAAGTACTAGGGATCATATGGCAAACATATATTGGATATTGGAGTACATCAAAGAATTCCAAAAGAAAATCAACTTGGTGCTTTATACATTATAGCAAAGCCTTTGATTGTGTAGATCATGAAAAACTATGAATCTTAAAGAAATGGGTGTGCCATAACATTGGCTTGTCCTGCACTCAGGACAAGAGTCTACCATCAGGACAGAATATGGAGAAATTGATTTTTTTTTCACTTGGCAAGGGGTCAGACAATACTGCATTTTATCACCCTATCTGTTTAACTTCCATGATGAATATAACTTACTTAAAGGAAGATTAGACTAAAGGGAAAGAAGCATGAAAGTTGGAGGATGGAACATCAACAATTTAAGATGGTTAAATCTTAATATATGCAGATGTCACCTTGCTACCAGCAAAAATTAACAAAGACATGGAATGATTAGTGAAAAAAGTCAAGGAAGAAAGTGTAAAGACGGGCTTACAGTGGAACATAAAGAAAACAAAAATAATGACCACAGACAATTTATAGAACTTTAAAGTAGATGAGGAAACTATTGAAATAGTTAAAGATTTTCTATACCTTTGCTTAGTTGTTAATCAGAATGGAGAGTGCAGTCAAGTAATCAAAAGAAGACAAGAATTTGGAGGAGCAGCTATAGAGGCAATAGACAAGATCTTGCAGTGCAGTGTAAAGATATATAATTGAATATTAAAGTTAGGATTGACCACACTATCAAATTTCCATTTTTTATGTATAGTTGTAAAATCTTGGCAGTGATAATAGCTGATAGGAAAAAAAAATAAACTCTTTTTGAAATGGGATGCTGGAAAAGAGTTCAACGAATAACGAGGACTGCTAAAAAGACAAATAAATAAATCCTAGAACAAACTATGCCTGAACTCTCCCTAGAAGCCAAGATGATGAAACTGAAACTGTTGTACTTTGACTATGGGGCTGAACATACCGCTGCACTAGTGCAGCATCCCACTGCCCTTTTCAGTACTGGCTCAGGGCTACAACAACCGCACAATGTGGCCTCGATCTGGGAGCTTGCTGCTCTAAAGAGATGCAGCAAAATGCCGCTCCTTTTTAGAACAGCAAAAAGTCACTCTTGCCATGGCAGCTGCGTCTTTTCATTGTTTCTTCATTGTAGTACATGTAAATGCACCAAAGAAATGGTGTGATGCCACCCGCCATCTGGTTGGGCATGCTATCTGGTTGGGTGAAGTTGGGATGTGTGGCATGGAGTGTGGCATTTTTGCTGGTCTGTTTAGTGCCTAGATCACTAGAAAAGGCAATGATGCTTGGTAATGTCAAGTGCAATAGGAAAAGAGCAAGACCACATTCCAGATGGATAGATTCAAGCAAGGAAGCCATGGCCCTGAATCTGCAAGCCTTGGGTAGGGCTGTGGATAACAGGGTGACTTGGAGGTCCCTCATTCATATGACAGAAATAAGTTGAAGTCAACTTGACAGCAGTTAACAACAAAATGGAAGCATAGTTTCCAAGTTGAGGGAAATAATACTCCTACTATATTCTGTGCTGGCTAAGCCTATTCTAGAATACTCCATTCCACTCAAGGCACCTCATTCTAAGAAGAATGTAGACAAGCTGGAGCAGATTTTAGAGGAGAGCATCAAGGATGATAAGTGGTATGGAGAACAAAACATATAAGGAAAAATTGAAGGAGCTGGGCATGTTCAACTTGGTGAAGAGAAGACTGCGGGGTGACATGACTACTCTCCTTAAATACCTCAAGGACTGTCACAAAGAAGAAGGGGCAGGCCTGTTATCTGCTACCCCAGTGTGTAGGACTAGACTGAGAATTTTGTTCTGTTTGAAGTCCAAATAAAATGTGAAAAAAAGAGAAATGAACAGTTTTTAATGGGAATTAAAAACAAACATTTGCGACTAGGTCAAAAGTAGCCTAGGTAGTGTTTGAAGAAATGAAATCTAGGGCCCAGAGCAGGATTGTTTCCCTCTGCTTTAAATACACAGAGACCTTTTTATGGCAGGGTTTGCTATCCGTAATGCAAAAGGATATGAAATATTCATGTTAGTGTATTACATCAAAGACTAAACCACTTAAAGCAACCTTCAGGGTATTTCCAACATGAAGGATTTTTTTTAAAGGGGTAAGCATCTTTCCCGAATCTGGATTGGATTTATACTTTCATGCTACATCAGTTGTTGAATGAAGGATCGGTTTTTATCAGTCTTTGGATGAATATTACCCTTGATTGCCCACAAATGCTGGAAGTTGTGCAGTCATACTGAAGGCAATACATCTTAAGATCTGACAACAACATTTGGAATGTATAGATGCCTAAAGGCCTCCTTTGAGATTTAAAATATGGTCTCGGCACAAACTATTTTTTGGCAAGGAGGAACAGATGCTTTGAATGCACAGTATCTGCTAAGGTTTTCTCAAATGTCCAGAGATTGTGTGAACAACCAGTTGACCAAAGTGTAATTTATTAGTGGAATTCACAACACCTCTTCTATGAGGATGCCAAAACACTTTACAAGCTAAATAGTTCCTCTCTCCAAGAACTCTGAAAAGAGTGCCAGATTTTATATCCTCCCTTTCCCAAAACGGATGAAAATATAGGACAGTGCCAAAACCATTTTAATGATGCAGGTGCCACTTTTGAACAATGGACTTCTAAATGTCCTCCTGATCCAGGAAGACCACAAGGGAATTTCAATACTAATACTAAATAGGACTTTTAGAGGTTACACATAAAGACATTCTTGTGAGTAACAGTTACAAGGCAGTACGGAAAATTCAATGAGGAAATCCAGCCAGTGAGAATTTTCACTCCATGACAGGTCTGACAAGGTTACATCTAGAATATCCCCATCATCATCCCCATCATCCCACCTTTTACCCAGTATTGGAATCAAGGCAGCTTGCAATGCCTAAAATAAATATAGTGGATTCTTGGTATCCACTGGAGTTTGGTTCCAGGAACACCCTCTGACCCCCAGATATAAAAATCAGTGGATATTCAGTTTCCACTAAACACAATGCATTTTAAAATGGTGCCCCTATATAAAATTGCAAACAAGCTTTGCTTTTTGGACTTTAGATATTTTAAAAATATTTTCAAGCTGTGGATGCTTAAATCCATGACTAAAAGTTCCTTGGATATGGAGGGCCAACTGTATAGTTAAAAGTGAACAGTACACAAAAGTTAAAAAGCAATTAAACCATGATAAAATTTGAAATATTTTAAAACAAATTAAAACACTTACTGTATATACTCATGTATAAGTCTAAAATTTTTAGTCAAAAAATGGACCCAAAGAACCTGAGTCAGCTTATGCATGGATCAATGTAAGTACTGTACTTTAAATCTTATTTAAAAAAATATAACTATCCCCCAGTGAAAGGCAAGAGTGTAATCTGTTCTGAAAGCACTAACTAACCCCTCTCTATTATTTCAGCCTTTACTGTGACCACAAACAATTATGCCTGCTGAAATTTTGTAAGTTCTTTCGCATTGTTTTCCTTTGCTTCATCCTTTAAATCCTCTGCTACATGCTCCCATGTTTTTCCCTCAACTTATCCACCGTCATATCAAAATCCATAATTTTGGCCCCAAACCCTGCCATCGACTTATACATGAGGTTGACTTATAGTAAAGTATATACCATAACTCTAATAGCACATTATTCACGGCCTGTTTTACATGAAAAATATATTTTCAAAGGCCTGACAAAAAATAAGGTTTTTACCTGCTTGCAGAAAGATAGCAAGGAAGATCCCATTTTAGCCTCTCTGGCAAGGGGGTTCCAGTGCCTGGGAGCAGCCATGTAGAAGGACCTCCCTGCCCAAATGTAACTGCGAGGGTGATGGGACAGAGCGAAGGGCCTTCCTGGAAGATCTCAAAAGACAAGCAACATACAGCCCTGATTTAATGCTATGGCTGTTGTTAATTGCCCTCGAGTCAGCCCCAACTCATGGCAACCCTATGGATGAGACATCTCCAAACTCCCTTATTCTCTATTGCTCTGCTTACGTCTTGCAGATTTAGGCTTGTGGTCTCCTCAGTTTAGTCCACCCATCTGGTGTGCAGTCTTCCTCTCTTTCTACTGCCTTTCCCCTTCCCTTGCATTATCACCTTTTCTAGTGAGTCACATCATCTCATGATGTGGCCAAAGTATGACAACTTTAGTTTCTTCATCTTAACTTCCAGGGAGAGTTCAGATTTAATCTGTTCAAGGACCTATTTATTTGTCTTTACAAAAGCTCATTATACCCCCATTCACAAAAGCCCATTATACCCACAGCAACTTCTTCATAGAAACTGTGGGCCTCTAGGGAGAGTGGCTGACACAAAAACTCCTGCATAGCTCACATTTTTCACTACTGTTCGGTTTGCTTGTGCCAGTGCACCCAGGGCTTTTGGGCGCCAGAACCAACCCCACCCCATTGTGAAGACAAGGATCCTGACTTCCCTTTTAAGCAACTTTGTGACACACTATATCCTATTGTCATGAAGTCAAGAAAAATGAAGTCTTGATTTAGTTGTGTAATAATTCTGAGAACTAGGACTTTCATGGCAACTTCCAGAATGAAAATAAATTCAGATATGGATATAAAAAGTAGAGATAAAAATATAATGGTTTAGTTGCATTTTAGCAATAACCAATCTATAATAATTTTTTGTGAATTTCATTTAGAAGCATTTAAATGCATCACTTCAAAAGTTAAAATCAAAGAAGCACATGTCAAGACAATTAAAAGTCCTTTTCTGAAAACTGTCAGCATAAAAGTTTCTGCCTGATGGTGAAAAGAAAAGAAACAAACAAAAATAGAGAGGCAGCTAGACAAACCATTTTAGAAAGAGAATTTAACAATTTCAGAACAGTTGAGAAAATGCTGGGGAAACAGCACAAATTCCCTTGTGTTTTTTTTAAATCTCAAAATCTAATAGAAATCAAAGATGAGATTTAAAAAATGGGGAAAAATACAGAAAACTCTTGATGGAAAGAATTTTATATCCTTCACTTGGAATGTCTGTTGGGATTTTTTATGCCATCCGTGGTACATTTACAGTTCCTTTGTTTCATTTTGGGCATCCCAGATCTTCACAATTCCACCAACACTGCAGTGTAAAAAGGTTCAGTTGGTGAGTAAGTTTCTTGTTTGTTTGTTGTTAACTGTCCTTGATTCGATCTCAGCCCATGGTGACCCTGTGGCTGAGACATCTTTAAAACCCTCGGTCCTCCATTGTTCTGCTTAGTTCCTGCAAACTCATACCCATTAACTCCCTAATAGAGTCCATCTATCTAGCATGCAGCCTTCCTCTCTTTCTACCTCCAACCACATTTCCTAGCATTATTGTTTTTCCCCTCAACGAGTCTTGCCTTCTCATGATGTGGCCAAAGTATGGCAGCCTCAGTTTTGTCATTTTGACTTCCAATGAGAACTCTTACTTCTTCTGTTTCTTCATTGTCTAGGTTCAATTTGTCTAGATTCTCCATTGTCATTATTGTTGTTTTCTTCATGTTCAACAATAGGCAGGCCTTTGCACTTTCTTCCTTGATCTTCCTGAGTAGCTATTCCAAGTTTTTTTTCTAGTATTATGTTGTCATCTGCGTATCTTAAATTAGAATCATAGAATCATAGAATTGTAGAGTTGGAAGAGACCACAAAGGCCATCCAGTCCAACCCCCTGCCATGCAGGAACTCTCAAATTGTTGGTATCCCTCCTTCCTATTTTAACTCCTCCTTTTTCTGTGTCCAGGACGGCTTTCCTTATGATGTGTTTTACATATACAGTGGTGCCTCGGGTTACGAAATTAATTCGTTCCGCGGCTAATTTCGTAACCCGAAAAACCTTCGTAACCCGAATTGCCATAGGCGCTAATGGGAAAAAAAGCCACGGCTCTGCCGCGGCTCCATTTAAACAGCGCCAGGGTTTTTTCGTAACCCGAAAAAACCTTCGTAACCCGAAACAATAAATCCCTATGGGATTTATTCGTATCCTGAAAAATTCGTAACCTGGGTAATTCGTATCCCGAGGTACCACTGTACATTGCTGATAAGATATAGCCTTGTCTAATGCCTTTTCCAAATGGGAACCATTCTGTTTCTCATGTTCTGTTCTGACAGTAGCCTCTTGTCCTGAATACAGATTTCTCATCAAGACTATCAGATGTGTTGGTATTCCCATGTCTTTAAGGGTGTTCCATAGCCTTTTGTGATCTATATAGTCATAGGCTTTGCTATAGTCTATAAAGCAGATGCTGATTCTCTTTTGGAATCCCAAAAGTACATGCTTTTAACTCAAATGAAACAACAGCAATACATTAAAGTTAATCTGGAAATCTACAGAACTGCTTACATACATTTTTCTCTTTCTGCTTTTTGACAAGAAGGCAGCCTCTGATAAAAAGGAACGAGTGAGATAATGGGTAGGAAGTGGAACAGTCCAAGATTTCTGGTTCAGAACCAGACTATAGCAAAAACTATGATAAGGGCCTAGATCATAGCCATTGTATTTGATAAGTCACTGAAATAAAATGTGGCTTAATTGCAAATGTGGAAGGCAACAATTACTTACTCTTATTTAAAATACTACTGTGGTACCTATAAAGATCTTCAGATAGGATTAGAATACTTGTGCTATGCACACATGATACATTTACATGTCGCAATGCTGCTGGTAGTAAGACAGTGGTGTGGTTTCAAAATGAAATTAATATTGTTGCCTGTGTTCAAGGATGAAGCGATTTGTTCTTTTTTCCTAACAATTTTGATTAATTTTTCTACTTAACAGTTTTAATTATTATAAATGATATTGTTTAATTATGAAAATCACTTTACTCCAACGTTAAGTGTTCAGTGTCATGTCTCTTCAATAAAAACAAATGCACATTTCCTGCATTATATTTGATGAATGCATTAGTGAATTAAAAAAAATTGCTGATTTATCACAAAATCTGTATTGCCATAAATGCAATATAATATCTTTGTTAGTTAGCCAGCATAACTGGCCTACTGCCATTTTAGTCATTTTCAAGTTAAAGGTCACAAACATAAGCAGACAATCACCATGTATGATATGTGCTGTGCTGAAGCACAGTTCTTCAAACTGCTTTTCTTTTTCAATAGCCTTGCATGATTCTTAAGGTCGCCTCAGTTCTTGTATGTGTGCACATTTCTAAATAAAACACTTTATTTACTGAAACTGTAGTCTTGTGAGACATTTAGCCTTCTCTGTCAGAGAGCTCTGGGACCACAATAAACTACAATTTCCAGGATTCCCTAGCAGTCAGAGTGGTCTCAAACTGGATTATTTCTGCAGTGTGTTTTGGACCATAGTGACATATGGAATATTGGAGCTTTTTTGTGCACTAATAGAAAACAAGATGCAGATATTGCTATGCTAGAGCCATTTTTTTTTAATGTGGGACATATACACCAAAAACTAATGTGATTTAGAAATTGACCTTGGGTCTCTCTTTTTTTTTAGCTTCTTATCATGGAATATTCCTATATGATATTTTGCATAGTTTGTATATGGATTTTTTTAAAAAAAGAGAAATAGTTTTAACAGGAAGAACCTGCTTTTGAGTGCCCAGAATAGAGTTATAAATGTTAGGCTAAATCAAATGGGGACACTTAGAAACGATGTAATTCTAGCCTGCTGCAGCATTTTGCTATTCCTAGATCCATAAAAGAGGGCAGTAAAATATTTAAGGGAAACTAACATCAAAGCTGGGAAATGAAGCAACATAGAACAGGAAGTCATGGACAAAAGTTAAGAGCAGTTGACGTAAGCCTACCTTTTCTCAGCAATATTTTTTTTAGGAAAACCTTTCGTGTTCTGGAGAATGAGGGACTAATATTAAACAGAGCAAACAAAATAGGTGGGCATGTGTAAACTGCAATGATTTGGGGTGAGGGCGAAAAGAGATCTGCTGAAGCATACATCACACCTACTACATAATTTCCTGTTCTTTCTGAATGAGATCTGTTCCTCATTTTATCTTCTTCAATAGAGTTATTTCTGAATAGACAAGCATTGCACTCTTAGTTGCTGCTATAAGTTTAATTCAAAATATTTGTCTTTGGATTTTTATGGCATTTTAGAACACTGGATAGCCAATGCCAGTGTACAATGCATTAAACACACACACACAATATCTAAATATAACACAACTTACACAACTAAGATTTTAAAAATGCACGATATAAAATATAGCAAAATGTGGATGCTGGATCTGAGCGTATTAGCAATAATTCTTAAAATGCATGAAACATTTTTTAAAATTATAGTATTTGTGTTGGGGTTAGCAGTATTGGGTCAGCCCTATCATGAGGGAGAGTGAGATAATAATATGGAGAGGGGAGAAGCAGCCCTTGGCTGTTTTACTTTTATTTATGTATTTGTCAGAGGACAGGACTGTGTGTTCCAAATAACTTGTTTTGTATTTCCTAAACTATTGCCTATTGCCCTCAGGTGAGGTGGAGGATGTCCCATCACCAGTACTCAAGTAAGATTCATTTGCCTGGAAGTAGATCTATTTATTTCTTCGCCCTGCCTTGTCATGATTTAAATCATTTGAGAGTTAGAGTGTGGTGCATTGCAGTCTCTCAGCACCGTTGTCCTCTGTGCACTTGAGAATTAAAATGTAATGAGGGGTCTGATCTACTTATATAGCTTCCCTGTAAAAATTTAGAAGCCAATGTGGCCAGTATTCTAAATCATGAAGGAAGTCAACATGAATCTCCACTGCAGATGTTACCCTTCACCACTGGAGAGATGACAGAGTTGCACAACAGAGACATGATGATGTAGGCAGGGCCAGTGATCACTATCTGGTTCTTTCACTCACAGAGTTCTAATTGAAGTTTATCACATTGCCTTTGCTTCCATGAAAGATGCAGGATGTAACTTTAAAAAGCTGGATCTTATCATATTTCCTTGTCGCTGAGGCAATATGTAACATGTATGCAACCTGGGCTTCTGTTGCAGCTTTTCAAGAATGGGAAAATCCCATTCTTGAATAGATACAGGAGAAGCCCAGAGAAGCATAGGTTGCATATGGACTGTGTACTGCCTGACATTGGGGGAATGCAATGGATTTTTGGTGGTTAGTAAGAGGTTTAATTTAAAAACATGGCCAAGATCCTGCACGATCAGCTATATCTGCAATGATGTAGCTCCATTCTCATAGCTAAAATTCATAGCTATAATGAACAACCCAACCTCCCAAAAACCTAACAAGCCAAGCAGCCACATAAACCAAAAGCATCCCAAGGCCCTGGAAAGTGGAGTGTAGAATCATGATGCATCAAACCCCCTCCTGCCTGCAAGGTACAGTGCAGAAAGCAGCACAGGGACCTTTCACACAATACCTCACTGGATGGAGGAAGCTGGACATGTTATCTCCAGCATGTTGGTTGGTGCAGCTGCCTAGCTTTGAACAGTGTGGTTACCCAGCTTCTGGACATTTGTGGCCGTTGCAATTGTGCCATTACCATAACTGTGAATTACAATATTTACGGTATTGTAGGTCTGGCTTACAACATCATAAATACTGAAGAGAACATTAGCTCATATGTATTTTAAGCAGACTTCCTCTGAAAAGGGCTTTAGAGGCAACCATTTCACTAAATCATTTGATAAGACAATTATATAATAATTAAATTCAAGCAATTCTGAAGTGTAAATAATTAAATTCAAGCTATTCTCAAAAATCTGGCATATCCAGCTATACCATCCTGTGTTAAACCTGGCTGTGTGCAAAGTAGTCTTGTCCTATGCAAATGAATAGGGTGACATATCCAAGGCTGAAGCCTTGCTATTGCACTGTTTAATTCCATTTTACATCGATGGGATTTAAGCAGCCTAAATGGTCCCTAAGTGTAGGCTGCAATCATGCTTCATAATTAGTGAGATTTGCTTCTAAGCAAACACTCATAGGAGCAGCCTGTACATTGGTCTTAGTCTGTGGAGCTCAGCTGTAGCTCTGGAACTGCTTACTTGTAAGTAGTTGCACTGACTCCGGTGCCATTTCCTGTAGGTGGATTCAGGAAGTAAATATACTTTGAAGACTGGGCTGACCATAAACATTCATTAGGGCAAGCCCCTTACAAGCAAAACAGTTTATTTTATAATCAACTGGATATGTTTCAGTAAGTGGATACTCTGAAACCTGGCTTTCCAATGTGATTAACAGGAGTGCTGGAGGATCCTTCTTACACAATCTGTAGTAAAGTAAATATTTGGAAAAGGAGGAACAAATCAATAACTATTCTGGAGGCTATTCTGTGTTCTTTGAACTTTCATCCCTAGGGTTGCCAACTGTACTACGCCCTTCTTTCTCTGAATTCTTGTACAGAGCTAGAGCTGATTAAACCCTTAATCCAAGTGCTTACCACACCTACAGGTCTGGAAGTCCACTTCCACAAGGGATATAAAGGAAGCTGGCTATAGTTTTCATGTCAGAAACTTCCTTCTCATTGAACTGCATTGCTTTATTCTGCCCAAAGCCTGGTAGCTTGTAGCCCATGAGCTAGCACAAGGACTCACACAGCCAGCTGGGTCAGCATAATGCCAGCTTGGGGGCAGCATTGGGGCATGTGCTATGCATATGCCATGCCCGCACCAGTGTTTTTTGCCAGTCTGTTTTGGCCTCAAAATAGTTACTTTTTAGTTTTCAAAAACATTGGAATGTAACAGGCTGCTGGCCTATGATGCCAAAGTAGTGAAACTGTACACCTTCTGTAAATACAAAAGTAACTGAAACTGTTGGTTGTGCTACAATAGGCATTACGTTATCCATTTTTGCTTTACATTTACTATGTAACTTAGTTCTGTCTTAGATATTGCCAAAAAAAGAATTAATTTTAAGTAACTTATTGTTTGTAAAAAGAAAAATTATTCCCATTCTCTTATTCTGTCTTAATACTGCTTATTCAAAATCCTGTCCATAGAAAGTTGGCTGAGAGCCAGCTTTGAGTGTTGGACTAGGCCTCTGGAAGACCTGAGTTTGAATCTCCACTTGGCCATGGAAACCAACTGGGTGACCTTGTGGATGTCATATACTCTCAGCCCCAGAGGAAGGCAATGGCAAACCCTCTCTGGACAAAATCTTCCTGAGAAAACCCTGTGATAGGTCTGGTTCACCCTATGGTCTCCATAAATTAGAAATGACTTGAAGGTACACAATGACATCAACAACAGCAACTATAGAAAGTTCCCCAATGAGCAGCTATTTCACAAGGAGAGGTCTTCACAGTTTAATGAATACATATGGGCCAGGATGGAACCTACTGTCTCAATGCCATACTCACTGTATGCATTGTTTGTTTTTGTTTTTAGAAGTCCTGAAAAGTGTCTTCAGACATGCTTTAGATTACAATTCACTAACAAGAATGACATATTTCTTAAAATCAGAAAAATTGTATGGAACTGTTTGTGAGTGATTAAGGTAGATTAAATCTTTTGGTCTCTTTCCATCACATCTCTAGAATATTGGATATCCCTGATATTTTTCTCCTCTGGAACAAATATTCCTATAGACAGAGACAATGTTTGCACTGGAATAATTCTTGAGTTTCACATCTGTCAGAAATACAAACTTTAGACCTGGTATACACGGGTGGGAAGTGGCGTGCCGGCACTGATTCTAGGGTCCGGGAGCGTGCAGCTTCACCAAATTGAACAGGGGTTCTTCTAGTGATGAAACCTAGATTAGTACCAGCAGAGTCCTATTCAACTCAGTTCAACTGTGAGAAGAGAAGAAGTAAAATACTGAATGGATGTGTCACCCCTATGGCAATGGATCCCTCTGCCCCCATGCTCCTATTGTATCCCATGAGGCTATATTGCAGCAAGTCCTTCTGCTGAGCCTCCACAGTGATAAATTTGCAGAGCATCTTCCTCTTCTCTGCTTACTAATTAACAACAGTGTGGGTAAGACAGCAGGCATGTTGCTTATTAGTTCACGATCATACCCGGCACCCCAGAATTCATAGGATGCATGTAGGGCAGTTAAAATGGAATCAACATGCTAGAAATGTCTAGTGCAACAGGAACCCAGGTAAGATCAACAGTTTCTGCCATCTTCTTTCCTATAAAATAGCCCATGATGTTGTTTCCCTGCATTCAAGGCAGGGCTCAAAAGCACAAGGAGATGGAATTGTGTCTGGTGCAAACTACCAGGCCAGTGCTTCTCTTCTCCATGCCTAAAAAATTGTCATTCTTATTGTCACTGAATCATGACAGGACCCTTGGACCTGAGTTTCACTGCATCTGAATTAATACATCATGTTGGAGTTAACTCTTAAACAGAATCATATCCAAATAGTTCCATGTGTATACCTTTCATATATAATTGGGTCTTTTAAACTAGATTTTCTTTCATTTGTATGTTCTCTTCCTATTCTGCAACTTCAATAAAACCCTCAATCTTCCATTAAGGGCAGAATTTCCCATGGGCCTTCTAAATTTAGTCAAAGGCTTTTTGCAGCTCTCTCTGCTTGCTCAACTTGGCCAGCTATACCAACTGCCTCCTCAAGCAAAGCAGACATCTCCCTGGGGAATGGACCAAAAGGCAGCCCAGTGTAGATGTGAGATTGCTTCTTTAATTCAGATTGCCAGAGACAGCAAACTAGAGCAGTCTATCCACATTTAGAGAGGGAAGAGAAAATAACAATCTAAGTAGTGAAGCTTGTCTTCCTTTACTATGACAAAGAGGCATCACAGATATGTATGCATTTGTTAGAAGCAAAATGCAAAATAAGAACTTCTGTTTTTGTTTGACTGAAGGTGAAACAGCTTGTAGAATTTCTAGATATCTTGGTTTTGTAAATGCAATTTCCCCACACAATTAAATATAGATGTTACAAAGGCTGCTTTTGCACTGCAGAATTAATGCAGTTCGACACCCCTTTAACTGCCATGGTTCACTGCTACAGATTCCTAAGGTTTGTAGTTTGTTGGGGTGCCAGAGCTCTCTGAGAGAAAAGGCTAAATATCTCACAAAACAACAAATCCAAAATTCCACAACGTTAAGCCATGGCAGATAGAGAAGAGTAAAAAATCATGAGTTCTGCAATGCAGATGCAGCCCAAGCTAACATTAGTGATGCATAGAATAAATCTGAACCAAAATCTACAAGGTGGATAAAAGTCATAGGAGTAGAGATAGACTATATTATGGATCAGTATGAAATAAGCATAATGGGACCTCTGGAAGGAGGGCTGCTTAAATTTAGGTTTATTAGGCTAAATATGGGACAGAGTCTGGTTGCTTTAATATTCAGGAGATTCATACGTTTTTTGCTGTGGGGTTTTCGGGCTATGTGGCCATGTTCTAGAAGAGTTTATTCCTGACGTTTCGCCAGCATCTGTGGCTGGCATCTCTGATTTCACATTCAGGAGATCCTTGATGATGAAGGCCTATCATAAAGTACCATCAGGGAGAATTATGGCAGACTTGCTCCCTCAGCCCTGAGCAGCAATGGCATCCTACTCCCGAGGACCTGTGTCAGGCCATGGAGGATGACGGTTGATATGCATCAAGATATGGGAATGGGGTGACATTTCTCTGCTGGTGCTTCACCCTTCCCTAACTTTCCACAAGCCTGTTAATACCTGTGTGTGGTAGTGGGGAGCATATGAATGAAAAAGTGTGTTTTGAAGGGAGGGAAGGGAGTCCTGTCCTGTTTTGGGAAATGGAAGGCCAGTAAATGTACAAGAAAACAAGAACTCTAATGCAGTAGAAAGCCACAAAGGATGCTGAGTGAGCATGGAATCCTGCTATTGAATTATATGTCTACTTATTTCATTTTCACACATGGAAGGGTCTGAAAAGGCTTTCTGTCTGTTGAAATGTGATTACAAAAGCTTTTTTTTTTTTTTTGGCATTTTTTTAATGACAAGATTATGTATGTATGTATGTATGTATGTATGGGATTATGGATTTGGATTTCTGTGTGTAAGATCTCTCTTTATTAAAAAGAAAAGACATGGAGGGGAAACAAACCTACCCAAAATGGAAAGATGATAATACAGCTGTTCATGGACCAAATAATAATAATAATAATAATAATAATAATAATAATAATAATAATAA
>NC_056526.1:87052404-87052658 GCF_019175285.1 Sceloporus undulatus
AATAATAATAATAATAATAATAATAATAATAATAATAATAATAATAATCTCACAGTAGTTGACATTTGGGAGTGGGTGACAAAGGGTCTTGACAAGGATGAGAAAATTTGCAAATACCACTAAGATTGTAATTTTCCCCCTTCAGAGACAGAATATTAGCTACATCAATGGAATGATATGACAGCAGACCTGAACAGCAGCACTATCTATCTATCTATCTATCTATCTATCTATCTATCTATCTATCTATCTAT
>NC_056526.1:87052668-87075750 GCF_019175285.1 Sceloporus undulatus
TTTACAGTGCTTTGCAGAAGTATTCAACCACTTCCCTTTTCATTTTTTTTTATTTTTTTTTACATTTTGTGTATTACAGCCTGGAATTGAAATGTATTTATCTGCCATTGTTACCACTTGATGAACAAAAGATATTCAATATGGTGAAGGTGCAAATTATTATTACTGTGGCAGAATCAAAGCAAAAGGAGTGGCAATTTGTTGCTTCTTTTTGGGCAGGCAAAAAGGTGGATTGGGGCCACGGTGTGTGGCTGCCGTGGCCTCAATCCAGCTTTCCAAGGAGCAGCTTCAAGCCACCTCTTTGGGTGGTCTGTTCCACCCCTAAATAATACTTATAATAATATTATTGTGAAACTGTGAGGACTTTGAGAAGCTTCTTAACATTAATTTAGCTATGAACTAATGTATAATTTTAATAATAATATGAAATATACATATTACAAGTAGAGACAGTAACACTTTTGCTTTCTGATGGTTGAATGTGCACAAACTTTGTTTCATGCACACAATTATTTAAAATATTGTGCATACAATTGCCTTCAGCTATGTGTGTATGTTGTATATGCAACATAAATGAATTCATTGTTTAAAAATAATAATAATATAATCATTATATTATTCAGTCCCCTCGCGAAGTTATTATGTATATGCAAATATTCAAAAATCTGAAAAAATCCAACATCGAAAACACCTCTGTCTCCAAGCATTTTGGATAAGGGACTCTCAGACTGTATTATAAATATATTGTAACAATAAATAGTCACTACCAAGCCATTAGTAAGACTATGATTTCCCCCCAATATTGAAATGATATGTAACAGATTGTGGTGCTGAATTAGTGTTATCATATTAGCAGCTTCTATGAATACTGTTAACTTCATGGCCAAGTGTACCTCTAGAGCAGTGGTCCCCAAAATGTGTCCTTTAAGAGTTTTTGCTCTTCAGCTCCTAGAAGCCTCATGTTGGCAAATAGTTTGGGAGTCTGGGAGCTGACGTGTAAAATCTCTTAAAGAGCACAGTTTGGGGATCACTGTGAGGTACAAGCACTGAAGGGGAGAACCTTGTTCAGTATAGGTGTTTTGTATGTATATTATAACACATATTGGACTTTGGATCAAGAAACAAAAGATTTCATTTATTGCAGGAAACTGTGAAAGTAATGTTTGTTTATTATACCTAAAAAGGATAAACCTGCATATGCAGATGGTGAAATAATCATTGGTTCAATTGCTGTAAGTACTGCACCAGCTAGGGATCCAGTGCTGAAGGAAAAAGTTGTATTTTCCTTCCTCTTCCTCCCCAATTAATTTCCAAACCTCCTGATGTTACTCTTATTTTTCACATTTTGTATGGCACTTAGGTAACTGAGGGGCAAAGCAGACCAGCACAATACAGCAACTTGGAGATGGTTTGGGGGCATGGCGTTTAGATGACACATGCCCCAATGCTGCCCCCAAGCTGGTGTCACACTGCTCACCTGATCAGATGGCAGGCAGTGTTTCAACACTCTGATGGCATGACATTTATATGCCACTGGCCTCAGAAGCACCAAAAAGCTGCCCTTTTTCCACCCAAAAAAGGATGCTGGACTGTGGTGCTCAAGGTGTCAAGCCTCCCCTTTAGGGCCATCTGTACCGGCCCTGAATAATACATGCATGGGGTTAAGGCTGTTAACTTCATCCAAATTGCTGGGTTGAAAATGAGGTCAAATGAAGTTTTTCTCCTGCTTTATCCTTTGCAGTACAATTTTATGGTTTGCTTACTTATCTTCTTTTGCTAGAGGGGGTCATCCATGAGGCACAAAAAGGTCCAGGTTTTTGGAACTGGTTCAGAGCCTCAGCCTCCTTAATCAAGCTTTCCATATATACATGTGTTCCACATATGATGGTGCATATATTCTACATGAGAAAAGGTCATGGTGTGAAGGCACATAATGAGCAAAAGGGAGTGTAGGAGGGAGGGCTGTGCAGATTTCTGTAGCTCAACTTATAGTGTGAGAGTGAATTATGTCTTGTGATGGGAAAACAAATGCTAAGTCTACAACTCCATTCAAGATCTAGAAAGTCTAGAGCAGAAAAGCCTTCCATGGATGAAATTTATTAACACAGTGCAGAAAAAAATATTTTGCATTATTGAAGTTTGTTATAAAGGAAGCTTTGTTGAGAGCATGATTTTACAGAGGCCACTGGGGAATAATTTTAAAGGGAGGAAAAATATAACACCATGGTACTAGAAAATATAATTGTATTAGGGAAGGCTTTCCTAGAAGTACAAGATTGTAAAAATGTGCTCTTTTTTTATTCTTGTCACCAGTGAATTAAGCCGAACTATTTTATTGCCATTGCATTTTCAATCATTTTATCAAGTAATTGCAAATAAAGTCTTTATACAACTTCAAAGTTCTTTGGATTTTTTTTAAAAGCCCAACAACTGGCAAACCTTTTGTAAAATCCTCCTCTGCCAACCTGTGGGGCCTTTCAAGGAACATATGTGCAAATTAGTAATTAAAGCAGCTGCCAAGAATTATATGTGGTGTATACAATACAGACAGATATTAATGAACAGAGACTGATTGCAATTACTGTGGTGAAAAGCTCAGCTGAAATATCACAGCACATTTATAATAGAAACAGCTAAACTAAAATGAAACCTTTCATAGTGAACTAGGAAAGCACATCAATATTGGCTAGAATGTAGAAAGTAGTTATGGCATCTAACGTAAGAGTCAGGAAAATCAGCACTAATCTATTCACAATAAAACCTGAAATGTCATAACTAACAGGCTAAGTTAATAAGAGGCATTATGGGCTGGATTTACAAATGGTTCTTGGGCTAGTTGTGCAATGAAAGCTTTATTTATTGACTCTGATTCAGAATTTGTGAACATTTCTTTTTTAAAAATATGATAAATACTTTATGTAGAGGGATAAAACATTCCATCTTACACACTTCATAAATCCTATGTAACCCAGTGGGACCACTTAAATGAATGTAGAGGTATGAAATTTTTAGTTTCGTTTTTTTGTTGTTGTTTTGCCTTTTGCTTTTCTCTGAATTCCCACTACATTTCCTTCCTATCCACATTTTCTATCAAGTAGTGAGATTCTATTTTTAGAAGACAAAGAGAAATTTGTAAACTTTTAAATGTTTTTCTCCTTAAGATGTGCTATTATTTACACATTTTTACCTAGTGGATT
Organism: Sceloporus undulatus; assembly: GCF_019175285.1. Classification (NCBI taxonomy): domain Eukaryota; kingdom Metazoa; phylum Chordata; class Lepidosauria; order Squamata; family Phrynosomatidae; genus Sceloporus; species Sceloporus undulatus. The sequence continues at coordinate 87,055,866 of NC_056526.1, forward strand.
CTTTACCTCCACTCACTAAAATACATTTTGCATATAAATTTTTTCACCTGCAGCCTGGGGGGTGGCACTTTCCACCCTCTGTTCCATTATACTTAAGATCTAGAAGTCATATATCAGTTTCTTATAGGGAGCAGCATTACCTTCACAAAGTTCATCATTTTGATACAACAATTAAGTCTTTGCTTTTTTAATGTAGCATTTTGGCTTTCACGAGGAAGTGCGTAAGCATTTCCCCTTATAAGCACAGCTACTTCTCAGTCCTTTACTCTAAGGGTTCCTACTCTTGTCTCTCAAAAGCCACTGCTCTGGCAGTGTGCAGCATAAAAACGCCATGCAGCCACAATGTCTTGAAGCCACCCCCATATAAATGGCTGGATAGCTTATGGGTAGCTTGGGAGCACTCCCAAGCCACCTGGAAGGCAGTGCAATGGGAACAGGATCAGGGATAAAATGCCACAAATAAATGCCACGGAGACATTTGATTGTGGCAAATCATGGATATAACCTAGTTTCCACACAGGATTATTTCTGAATGTGAATGGGCTCAAAATCACAAGGACATTTAGGGCTGGACAGATTGACATTTTTAGCCTGCCTCAAGCCAGCTGGAGAGCATGGCGTTTAGACACGCCACACCCCAAGTTACCCAAAAATTGTCCCAGCAATTACATGCCAACTGGCTTCAGGGTGACTTGGAGGCATGGCGTTTCAACACCACATGCTCCCAAGCCAGCTGGAAGCCAGATGAAGCTGTGATGGGATGACTTCAATCTGCCCCAAATAGGAGCAGCTGTTTGCCACTCCTATTTGAGCTGGTTTCTAGCTGGATTTGGGGCTGCCATGTGCAGTTGTCATGGCCCCAATCCAGTTTTGTCAGCTGTTTTGCCCCATACTCCTTCAGTAAAAGGAAGTGTAAAATTATCCATTTTTAGCAGCCCTGAGAGAATGTGGAGGATCTTTCTCATTATGCTAAAGTGTAGTAGGAAAAGAGAAGGAAGAACGTAGGCCCAGAAGAATACACTGATTTTTGAATCAAATTAATCTCTTCCGCCAAGTAATTCAGAATGACATTGCACAGCACTTCTCACATCCAAAGACAGAAATCTTTCACTTCTTGTATTTGGTGGAGATAACTGGGGGAAAATTCAAAATTTGACGTACATATGATTAAATTAACTGTATTAGGAACAGCTGCTTGTGATTCAACAACTGTGGTTTAAACCAACTTTTAGCAAGTGTTAATTGTCAAGTTTCACTACACCTCTTTTTCTGCATTCCACTCAATTTTCATCTACACTTCAAGCCATTATAAATAGGTTCCTAATACCTTTTGCTCACATCATCTAGAGATGCAGTACTAAACATAAGTGGAATAAGCCCAGCATCTATGTGCATAGAGGCACAGAGTGATATATGATATATTAGTGAGTGTTTTTGAAAGAAAGAATTCATAAGGTCATTCTCCACTTCTGTCAGACAACCACTTAGTGAAAAAGAAAAATAAAGGGGGTAAAAGGACAAATTCTGTTTGCACCTGTGCAACTTTCTCTTTGAGAAATGTATGTATATGGAGAGTTGTATTGTATTGATTAAAGGTCTTGTTCAATTTTGTATCTAACTTTAGCTTTAGGCAAAACAATGCAGAGACGTGAATCCCTTCTAATTGCAAAATCTTTCACTTAGCTGTGTAGTATACATTTGGAACTCCATATTTTTAGATTTCCCTTTCGTGGCTTTACTTATTTTCGCTGCTGAACTAGGTCAACATCCTCCCCCTCTTTTCCTCCTTAACAGCCCCTGCACCATCCTTCTGGTTTTATAGACAGAAGGAGCAGTAGCAGCCAGACCAGATCATTCTTGCCTCCCTCCTTTTGCCTTGCCCACCAGCTTCCTACATATAAAAGAAGAGGTGCTGGGGTTTCTGGCAGTAGAAAGAGGGAAGAAGAAAGAAGGGGGTGTGGAGAAAGATCCTGGTAATACTGGGAGTTTGGCTATGGGGCTTCTTGCCTTCTCCTGCCAGCAGCCTTGTGGCATTGCTAGGAGGTTGGGGGTGGGTGGGTTGTTGGGTGGGTGCAGACTGCACTAGGTGACATTCTAGAGGGGGGTGTCACCCGGTGGGATGGTAAACCCAGACGGTCTGATATGACTACTTGGCAGATGAGAAAGGATGCTTTCAACCTTGCCTGGTAGCCCTGCTGAACCTTAAATCCACAGGGAGAGGCAGGAAAATACAACAACAACAACAACAACTATTATTATTATTATTATTATTATTGTTGTTGTTGTTGAACACTGCCTTCATTAGCAGTGGCTGATGGGGCCAGAAGTGAATTTGGAGCTGCGTGCAGCAAGAGAACTGCAGGACTCCTGAGGCCTGCCGGAGAGGAGCCTCTGGAGCTCTGAATGGCAAGAGCCCTGTGGGACTCCAGCCGAGGGGGGGGAGCAGCCTCCAGAGTACCACATGGCAAAAGCCTCAAAGAACTCTGCAGGCCTGAGGAGGAGGAGGTGGCACCTCTGGATCTTCATGCCACTAGAGCCATGCAGGACTTGGGGTGGGGAGGGGGGTGAGCCTTTGTAGCCTGCACAGTGGTGCAGAAATGTACACAGTTTTCCACTTTCATGTTTGCGGGGGCTCAAATCCCCTAATTCCCATCAAAGTGGAGGGCTGACTGTATTTTTAACATCAGCACTTAGTTTCATACTTGTAACAAACATACATTTAATAGAGAGCTAGCATTTTGTAGTGATTTGAATGGTATCACTAGGGTTCCAGAGACTCTGGAGTTTATTGCACAGGCCTCGTAGAATGCACCCAGAGTGGAATGGAAGGGAGTGGGAAGGGAACGGGCGGGAAACACATATTATTGCATGGGAGAATGCCGCCGATGGTGTTCTCCCATGCAATAATATGTATTTCTTGCCCGTTCTGTTCCCTTCCATTCTGCTCTGGGCACGTTCTCTGAGGCCCGTGCGATAAACTTCCAAGATTTGACTCCCTGCTTAGCAATTGAAACCCAGCCTGAGAGGAAGGTAATGATAAACCTCCTCTGAATTAATCTTGACAAGAAGTTTATGATAAGCTTGTCATATGTTGTCAATTTATGATAAGATTGTCATAAGTTGGGGTTGACCTGAAGGCAGACAGCAGAAACATAGATTTAATACAAAGGTTGCATTTACTGTCATGGTTTGCAGAGATATGTTTAACCTCTGTATGCAGCTTCAGAGTGAAATGAATGGGGTTCATAAATAACATAAAAACCTTCCCCCTTCCTTGTCAACTTGTGGCCGCTTCTCATCCGCAAACATGCTACATTATAACAAAGTGTTAAGTGCCCTTATGAATAGCACACCTTTGCACAATGGGGTGGGCAGCTGGGAACCTACATTAGTTCAAGATCATACCCCCATGTGGACACATTCTATAGATGTTGGCCAGGGCCAGTATTTGTATATACAGCTGTTTCATGTAATGATCAAATATTGGCCAGTGTGACAGGGGTGGTCAGCATAATTTGGATGCACATATCATGAACACAACACATTCATAGAGCAGCAAACACCTCTACATACCAGCAAAGCTAACACTAGTTTGGGCACCAGTGTGAAATAGTACTGCGTGAACATTCATATATTCATCAATTATTACCATATTAAAATTCAATTGATTTGTCATTTTTTTAAAAAAGAAGACAAATTCATTGTACAAACTGTATTGTAGGGGTGATGCTCTGTTTCAAACTTAGAATATGGTTCAAGAAATAGATCAGATTAGGAGGATGTTTTTGGACCATATCCCTGGTGTACTGTAGTGCTCTCAATATAGATTTGGAGGCTGCAGAATCAATGGAAAAGGAGCTATGGATGCTAATATGTATTTTTTCCTTTCACCTGTCCTGAAATCTACTGATGTCTGAACAGAATTTTCTACATTTGCCTGAAACTTTGCTGCAGACAAAGTTCTTCCTCTCACATTTACAGATGATATGGATTTCTGGAATTCTAAGAACATTCCTAGATGGTTGAGGTGTCATATCTCTGGTGTACTGTAACGGTCTGCACATAGATTTGGAGGCTGCGGAACTAATGGAAGAGATTTCAGGCTCAAGTCCCACCCTTGAATGAACCAGACCTCACACCTCCAAGCCATCTAGTCCAACATCTCTCAGTTAGATACACCTGCGTGAGGGGCGAAACAGACAGCGCTGAAGGGGCGGCTTGAAGACACCCCTGAAAGAACCGGGTCATGGCTGCAGCAACCGCATGCCACAGTCCCAAACTACCTTTTTGCTAGGTCAAATTGTGGCAAATTGCCTCTCCTTTTTGAACCAGCAAAAAGCCAGTTTTTCCCAGCCTGCCATGGCTTTACAGTGCTCCTCCAGCGTGCAGTGTGTATGGCTTCTAGGTATCTTGGGGGGGGGGGGGTTGTCGTGCATACACCATGTCTCCAAGCCAGCTGAACCAGCCCTGAGTAAGGCCTGATACTCTTGAGCAGGCCAGGTATGACACTGCCCCTGAATCTGAACCCAAATTGCTTGTGACAGCCTTGGCACCTTCTAAGCCTGACCTCTTAGTTCAGCTCTAGCCATCCTTGTTGCAAGAGGATCACTTGGAGCTATCCTTGGTGCTGGACCTTCTTGCTGTTTTTGATGCCCACTCCATGAGTTCTCACCACAAGCTTGACATGAGAGTGGAATAAGTCTTTTTCTTTTCACATATAGATCACCCTGATGTAAATATCAAATAAAGAGAGCAACCCATAAGTTCTGCTGGGGTGCTAGTATGTTTTGACAATATTTATCTTGGATATTGAATTTTTATCTTGAGATCTCATAGGCCTACCATGTGAAGGTCATCAACACCAAGTATGAAACCACCTATGGGTGTTCAGCTGTAGAGAAAGAAGGTAGACACAGCTGTAGAAATGAGCTAGAGTCCACCCAGTTGGGTGTCAATAATGCATAGCAACCAATAATGCATACCATCTTATGTCCAGGATAATAGTCTGATATCCTATAGCAACTGAGATTATATCATTTCTGAGCTGGTGAAAAATATATATTCTCTTCCTTATGCACAGCTCTCTGGGGCCTAATAGACAGGCCAAAATGGCCACCATTGGGTCACGTCGGTGGCATTGTGTTTGCAAGACGCATGCCCCAAATGTAGCCAGATGCTGTGTCAGACCTGTTCCAACCTGGAATTGCTGTTACAAAAAGGATTGAAAAAAGAGGGGGAGGATGTTGACCTAGTTCAGGAGTGCTGGTACAAAAAGGATTGAAAAAAATCCACTCCATTTTGGTGAACTGGTTTATGACTGTGGCAGCGGCCCAGATAAGGACAAGGTATGTGCAGTTGCTGCAGTCCTGGCAAGAACAGTGGTAGTGCTGTCCCAGTGTGAACCTTTTGGGCTGTCTGTTTGGGGCCTTTCAACCCTTTTCTATCCTCTTCACCATCTTATAGGCAGGATAATATTGTACTGGACATACTGCAGCTCAGCTAGAAATTAACTTGAAGAAGTTGCTTGCACACTCTTCTCCTAGAGGGATCTAGTGACACTGCTGCTCCCAGGTACCCATTGTGCAGGTTAAACTTAGCAGGTGCCAATACAGCTGAAAGTCGGACCATGGGTAGGTCTCCCAGACTTTTGAATGGATAATTAGGGTGTTCTTTCTATTCAGTGTAATGTGTAGGTACATTTGAATTGAATACTACTTCAGTCCTTACAATGGAATAGTATCTTCCACCACACTTAAAGACATTGGGGTAGCTATAAGGACACAGATAGGCCATGTTTCTGTAAGAGATAGCAAGGAAAAATGGCAAGGTGACTACTGTTACTCAGACAGCTGGTGGTCCCCAAATCCACAGGGTAGCAAATCCTTTCCAGGATTTAGTCCATACTTTGTTAGAATTATGCAAAGTGTAGAATCCTATCCCCCAATTAGTTTCAACACCAAGGATTGCTATTTTAATGCTATCTAAAACTTAGATTGCATTTACTACACCACTGAAATGTGACCTACCAGCAGTCCCTGCTCCCCAGCTGAAGCCATTGTCCCACTTTGCCTAATGTCAGCATCAACCTAGGGTTCATTCCACTGTTCCAACCACATGTTCCTAACTGTGGGCTGAATGAAGAACATAGACGAGTCAACATAATGCGGAATCCTACAGAGAACCAAGCTTTATGCATGGAGCTCAATACTACTGAGTTCAGCAAAATCTTTTAGAGATTACTGCTTCCAGGAGCTTGATATAAATTGCACAACATCTGAAGTTAAACACAAAAGACAGACAAGATCTACTTGTTAACCCTGCTTTTAATCAGTCATCATCAGAATTCAAGTCTGCTATATAGCTTTAGTTAATTAAGTCCACAAATTCAACTGCACTGTGAAAGTTATCAGTGAAACATCTGCTCCCTGAAGTGCTTTATAGATTTTTCCCTCTGTGTAGGAAAACCCTATTGATTTATTTTTATATTTAACAGATTGCTAACAAAGAATTCTGAAAATGGGAACAAACCACATTCTTTGCATATGCTGAACTGACATGAGTTGTTATTGTTGTCAATTATATATCGGGAAAACAAACATTAACATGACATAATGTGCACAGTACTAGATACTGCTTAACAGCCCAGTAGTTAGGTGATATTCTGGGTGGAATATCCAGTTGTGCAGATCACATTACATTGTGGATTTATAATAACCGCACTGCAGAACCATTTACATGACCTAATCGCTTGGCACAAAAGCCTGCTAAACTGCATTCAATTATGAGTGTGTATATTTCACAGTACACAAAGGAAAGTGATAGAGCCCAAGTACTTTGGTGCTTCGGGGGTTACTTAAATTGACTATGGATCACCTGACTGGCTTATAGCCAATATAGTAATAATGAAACCAAGAGTTACCTGCCTGGGGGTTGATGAGACACAGTTCAAACCATCCAAGTTTCTCAAACATAGCCGTAATTGAAAATTTAGCAGTCTTTGCTAAATCTTTGAAATCTGTTCTTATGAAAATGTCCCTTTCTTTTCAAAGGATCAGAATAGCATAGGAAAAATTGTTTGGTGTAGTACTTTCATTTTAAAGATGCCTTTGTTCAGACTTCCCATAACAGTGTATTTTGCACCTCTTCTTGTAACATTAGAAATAGGAGCTGTAAATAGAGAGACACTTTGAGAGCATGCTGTTATATTGCAATATCATAATGCCTGAGGAAAATATGATACAGTATGAGTTTACTTCTTAAATCATGGCATCATTAGTCATGCAAGGGCTGATATATAAAGCATAAAATTTGATCTTCAACATCCATGCCAAATTTCATTATGATCTTGAAGTACAGTGGTGATGATATGGGACAGACTTCTTTCCATGTAATTGTGGTAAGTTATATAGCACAATTGGCCTATATTTATTTTTGCAAGAACAATTTCTCAGTTTCTTTGTTTCAACCAGGGATACATCTGGGTTTTTTTTAATGCGATGCCTCCTAAGAGATACAGTCAGATAGTTTTATCATATTAAAAAGTGTAAATATCGCTAACACATATTTGAAGTGGACATAATATAGTTTTATATTTCTCACCAACTAACAATCCTTTCTTCAACGTTTCACATTGGCTCCAGACTTCTGATATATTACATATGGATTCTTCTGACAACATTATTATTGAAAAGCTCTTGATGGTTGTAAAAATGAAATGAGATATTTGATCTCTTTGTTGCTTCTCAAGACAATTCAATAGAAATGTGTTTTGTTGAATTTGGTTTCTTCCGAGTGGACACAACACTTATTATCATCTATGACACTTTTCTAAACACAATTCTGATCTAGACAAAACTTTACTCCCTCACAGCCCTTGAATGCACTGGGACCAAGTTCCATTGTAAGAATTGTGAAAACACCAATTATTGGATGTTCTCCTAGGCTGCACAGGATGCAGCTGCACAACATCGCTTCCAAACAAACACTCCAGTAAATGGCTTTTTAAATGAAAACGTCTATGCACTTCAAAACTGGAAGAAGCTGTGATACGCAGACAAATCTCTACATGAGCGCACCTTGCCACATTCACTAGGATTTGCATAGGGAGAGGAGTTGTGATAACAACCTGGATAGTAAGGATATGGAAAAGGGATTTGGAGGATTCAGTTTCATTTCCCCATTAAGCCATGAAGGTCACTGGGTATCCTTGGACTGGTCACTCTCTCAAAGGCCTGTTATGAGGATAAATTGCAAAGGAGGCACCATATAAGCCATCCTGTAGTGACTAGAGAAAAGGCAATATATAAATGCAATAAATAAATAATTCAGGGCCATCTTCCAGAAAATAAACAATGCAGCCATTCCCTGTTGAGATCACTCCATCGGCAGTTGTCACATGGTTAGGATTGGAATATGTATTTCTGGATGTTGACAATTGTATATGTATTTACCATAATTTTGTTCCATTTTCATATAAAACAGTAGCTTAAAAATCCCTCTCAAAACACATATTAAATGTGTATTTTCTCCTAGTAGGCTTATACATAAGTTTAGAAGTACCAAATTTACATGTTAATTTCAAAAGTGCTAATTAGCTCATTTCATTCAGAACTTAGTCCTCAGATTTCTGAGGTACTGCTAACATGGATGGACTTTGCAATAGAGTAGCTCCACTCCTTTCAGGCAGGAGTTTCCTAGTGCACAGGAGAAGCCAATGCTCCAAGGTACAATAACATGCTCAGTTCCACATCTGTTGCTCCACATTTATTTCAGTAGGATGTATGTGAACAATTAGGTGCTGAATTGCATCCAAAGAAAAAAATCCAAATCCCAAGAAACTAGGTCAAAAATTAATCCATTGCAATTATTAATAAATTAGTATTGCTAGTATTAATGCATTACAGGTCAGTATGGTGTAGCGGTTTGGGTGTCAGACTATGAATCTGGAGACCAGGGTTTGATTTCCAGCTTGGCTATGAAATCCACTGGGTGATCTTGGGCAAGTCATACTCTCAGCTTCAGTAGAAGGCAATGGCAAACCTCCTCTGAATAAATCTTGCCAAGAAAACCTCATGATAGGTTTGCCTGACATCTGAGAGTGTATCTACACTGTAGTAAGATTTCAGTTTGACACTGCTATAACTATCCATCCTACAGAATCCTGGGACTTGTATTTTTGTGAGGTACCGGCTGTCTTTGGCAGAGAACGCTAAAGACCTTATAAAGCTGTAATATACCATCTTACCATAGAATAGTGGTGTCAAATGCATTATTTCTACAGTTTAGATGCACCATAAGCCACAAAATTGACCAGCTGACCTTAGCTGAGGCACTATCTCCCGTCCTAATGTACTTCACAGTGTTTTGTGAGGATAAAGTGGAGGAGCAGGGCAGAGAGGCGCACTGCCTTGAGTTTATGGAAAGGCAGCATATAGTAAATATAAATAGGCTGGCCCAGCTCCATCAGGGCTAGCCTGAAGAAAGAGGCTCCTCCCTCCTTAACTGTCATCTTTCGGCCTATGAGGGGGAGAGTAGGCTGGCCCAGCTCCATCAGGGCTAGCCTGAAGAATAAGAGCCCTCCCTCCGGTCCATTTGCCTTGGTCCAGGCCTCAGAGGGAGAGAAGAACTGCTGGACCTGATCCCCTCACCCCCCCTCACCATTCCCTTCTCCTTTTGTGTCGTGTCTAGATTGTAAACCTGAGGGCAGGGAACCGTCTATTATCCCCTCTGTTGTAAACCGCTCAGATTCCCAGTGATTGGGCGGTATATAAATAAATCCTATTATTATTATTATTATTATTATTATTATTATTATTATTATTAATAATAATAATAAATATAGTAAATATAGTCCTGGCTCCAAGCTCTATCAGCTCTAGAATGAAGGATCATAATTTAGAATGAAGGTAATAGATTGCAGGAAAGACGGCTGCCTGGAACCCCTTGGAAAGCTTCTGTCGACAGTAGACAGTAAGGTATGGGCAGGATAGACAGTTTGGTCTGATATGTAAAGCAGCTTCTTTTGGTTCCCCATCATTGAAACAAAGTACTGCCTTCCTATATTGCAAAAAATAAAATAAAATAAACATTTTCATTTGGATGGCTGGAAAAATGCCCAGCCTCTTGTTTTCTTGTTCTGAATGAGAACCCAAAGCTATTCATTTAATGCCTGTAGTGTCCAAGTAATCTCTTGTTTCCTTCTAGCTGTTATCAAGGTCTTGCACACTACTTGTAAATGTAAAACAACAACAACAACAACAACAACAACAACAACAAAACATAGTTTTGCCTGAGAGAAATTACAGAGTATAATACCTATGCCGAACTCTGAAAACTCTACCGAAAAGAGTGGAGGAGCTGTTTTAACATTCAAAAAATGTATGTCATAAAAGAGAACATTGTAGCATTTCAAAGGTATGCATACATGTCACTATTGTTTGCCAGTTCATCCAGCCTATTGAATTATTTTAAAGGTATTATTTATAATGGTTGAGTGACATAAAACACACATACAAGAAGATAGCTGTTTTAGAGGCAGAATTGGTAACCTTTTTTTCTAGATTGCAAATTATTAAGTGGGGGAAGAGTCAATGTTTTTTATCAATAACACATGGAATCACTTGGAAAGACATCTTGATGTCGAATATTGGGTGACTAATCCTTTTATTATATTCCAAAACTATGTTCTCTCTGTGTCTGTGTGTGTGTGTGTGTGTGTTGGTGTGTGTGTATAGAGAGAATACACTATCGGAGTAGGTCTATATACAGTTATTATAACCTAGCTTTAGCCCTCCTGTTGATTAAGAAAACCTTTATCACAGAATAACCTTTATCACAGCACAGGAAAACCTTTATCACAGCACTGGTCAAAGTGCAGCAGTATCTTTCCCACCAAAGAGGCTCATATAGATCACTTTTGAGTATGCAAGTGGTTTTCCATGAACATATTCCATAACCTTAAGCAGATGCAAGAAATGGTATCAGATCTTTGTATGTGGTGAAAGCAGCTCAGTGAATTGGACTTTGTCAACAATCCAATACTTTAAATAACTAAAAATAACTAGTGGAACTATTAAAAATATATATATAAAGGGATGTCAACATTTCACAGATTAAAACTGGGATACATATGGCCAAACAACATCAGTTTGTGGTCAAGCTGGCAAAAATTATTAATGAGGAAGAACTTTAGGAGAGGCTTGCAGCAGTTTGTTTTGTGCCTGAATCCGATGGGAAAGGCAAGATTTTGTCCCATCCTTTTCCTCCTACTGAGTTAACTGAGAAGAAGCTATTTTTTCACTTTGAATTCAGTTTGTAGCAACTGAAATAAACTGAGGACAAAGGGGGAAAGTGGTAGGAGAGGGGGGGGAATTGAGCATTTTAAAAGCAGCTGAAAAAATGGGATTGCCAAGTATTAATCAGAAGTGTCCTTGCCAAATCAGGTCATTGTATGGAATAATTTGTGTCTAACTGAGAAGAAGAAATTCCAATCATAAGCTTTCATGGACTTTGATAAATTTCATTATTCAAACAATACCAGTACCCTAATTTCAACTGATAATCCCAGCTACAATAGACCCATTGAATCAAATGTTGAATCAGGGACGTAGCCAGGATTTTAGGAAGGGGGGTGTCCAGACTTAGTGCCACCATTATAATGGGGCTTGGGCGCAGCGGTGCAGCAACATGCACCAGTCATTTTTCTAATGGAAGGGGGGGTGGGTCCGGACCCCAAGAACCCCCCCCAGCTATGTCCCTGGTTGAATTGTCAATGAGTACTGTTAAATCTCACTGATTCAATGGGTTCAATTTAGTTGGAACCTATAACTAAATCTAGTTGAAATTAACAAATAAATTGAATTACCCTCTGCACTGATTTGGAGCATGAAACTAGTATTTAGCAATAACCAAGGAAGATTCAGGAAGAGGGCCTGGGTTCATCCTCTTTATTTGCAAGCAAATGTGCCTCTACTTAAGGGGATGAATATCAGGAGGTTTTCTCTTCCAAAAGGACTGGCATGAAAATGATTGAAATAACAGAAGGTATGTGGCATACATTAGAAGTTCCAGCTATTTCTTTTTAATATCTATGTTGCATTTTATGTAGACCAATTGTTCATTATTTATTGACTGCTCAAAAAATATTACATGGAGTGTAACATTTAGGTAAACAAATTTGGGAACGTATTCCGGCTGAAGCTGTATTTAAGCATGTTTTCTGGTATTTCTCTGCTATGTTTATCTTGCCCAAATATGCTATTTTCTGAAAAGGAATTCAAAACAGATTTTATATCCTCTCTCTCTGTGCTGCATTAGCTCTTTGCGAGCCACCCCTCATTATCAATCTTCACATGAAACACATTGTATATTAAATCTACTTTTTAAAAAGGCAATAAAATGTCATTATACCTTTTCAAATCCCTGCATTTTTTACTAACTGTCAATTACAGGGCAAACAGGTAGCCTATAAACCATTGTTACCAAATTGTTCCTTCAAAAACCACTTACTTGCCAATTTCCTACAGTAAATGTAGCTTAAAGACATTTATTGAAGTGCAGAAAACAAAACTGGAAATAAAGGATGAGAAAATTGCACTTTTAATGAGTAAGCTAGTACAATGTAAACAATTATAGTTCCCTAGCTTGCAGGGAACTTTTCTTCTTTGTGTTTTTTTAGTGTGTGTGTATGTGTCAAAGAGGAGCTAGCATTCACTCGTCAAACAAACATGAAAATGATTCATGCTTATGCCTAGCACAAGAAATGTGTGTGTGGGAGGCCTCACAAAGGATGGAGACATACTGGATTGCAAAGGAAGTATCTTTTTCTGTTGCAAATGGATGTTAAATTTCCTGGACTTTGGTAATCTTCCAGTACCATATGGTCAGAAGGAGGAGGTGCCAGCCAGCAAGAGATACCTCTCCATACCATCTGAACTAAGAAAGAAAAAAGAAAAAAAAGCAAAATACTATGACTAATATCTTCCTTTTTCTTCTTCTCCTGTATGTTTTTAACACCTTGCCTGATGAAGAAGTCAGTGGAGCTTCGAAAGCTCGCAGCATGTACATTGTGCATTTTGGTTGATCCGCTAAAGGTATCACTGTTTGGTGGATTATTGACATTTTAGATTTGCTATATGGTCAACATGGCTACCCCTGGATGTTTTCTGGGGTAAAACAGGTAATTGAATCAGCATATATTTGGTAAATATATGTACATGTGGAAAGCAATAGAAAAACAAATATAAAAAGGAAAATAAAAAAGGAGGGGGGGAGCCAAGATGGCAAACAATAAAATGAAGGAGCTTATCCCATTAACAAATAAGCTGGCTGACCTTTTCCAGCTTGAATTCAGGATACCTGGGATGCCCCTGGATGATTACACTATTTCAAAGTTGGGGACCTTCTGACTTCAAAAACTGGCTGGCTGAGCAAGGCTTCGACCTGGGATGCATCCAGGCAGCAGCATCCTGGCTAGATAGGCGGGGATTTAGGTATGATAACGTCTAAGGGCATCCCGGATCCTGAATTCAAGCCAGAAGAGGTCAGCCGTCTTATTTGTTAATTGGATAAGCTTTGAATACTGTATTTTTTTCATATACAAGAATCAACACTGCAAATAAGGGGCAGCTTTCAGATAATATATGAGAAGCTGTGGGACCTGTTGGAAGCTGCTTCTCATCATGTCAAAATCTTTAAAACTCTCTATTTAACTCTTAATATAAACCTGCTGACCCCAGATATACAGGCGGGAAAGACAAAGTCCTTATTAAAAGCAATCTCACTTCTAGTGTATCCAGAAGATGCACATTGTTTCCTCTGCTGTATTGCCTGCCACATCTCCATTTTGCTTAATTTGACCTGATTTTCATCATTGTCTATCTGAGTCTGCAGGTGGATCTATGCCTACCTTTTCTTATTCCTTTCATCAGCTTTGACTAATGCAAGCATTTCTAATGAAACAGTTGTCAAAATATACCCGGATTCCAATCTTCAAGCTACAGAGGATCTTATGAAAATCAAAACCTTATCTGTTCAGAGAAAATTATGCCATTCCTCTGACAGAGTTCAAAAACTGTTAGCATTTCAAGGAATTATTTTGATAAGATTTTGGTAAAATAACGTGGTAAGGGCCAAAGATAATCACAATAATATTTCTTTCAAAGAGAAGGCCTCTCAGGGTAGATTTGGAGCCAAAGCTGTGATGTTTTATCTCGCTTGATCTGATATCATTCAATGCTTGAGGTTATTATCTTATTATTGTTATTATTCGTAGGGGTGCTGCAAGTAATAACCACAGCATGATCCAAAGGGCCACCAAGGGTTGCCCCCTCATGATGCATACTCTTAACATAATGCAAAAAAAAATAGGATTTCCTGCAGCTTCAACTATTTGAGAAGCCTTTTCATTCAAAGAACCCTTGAACCCGATATACTGATTGATACAGCTGTACTGAACCCACAAGACACCTTGCTAAGGAAAAGAAGAGCAGCAAGTCTATGAAAACTTATGCTACAACTTCTTTCACTCAGCCTCAAATGTCCTATGAAATTTCTTTAAGGAATAAGTTCTTGGGCCAAAATGTGATGATCCATGCAAAAAGAAAACTTGCTTTTTGCACAGAGAACATGTTTTCTCCAGGAAAAAAAAAACATGTTGTTTACATAGGAGTCAATTCTGTAAATCTCATTTTTTCTGCATAGATAAAGCATGCCTTTTTTGCAAGTGAATTTTCCCTAGCAACATTTCAAAGAGAAAATAGTTCTTGAAAATTACACACAAACCCTTATATGCAGAAGGGGGAGAAAAATCATTGAAAGTCTTTTGTTTTGCATGCAGGAATAAAATAAGCAGAGATTTGCATCCCTCTCTCTGGTTGTTTAATTTACAACTTGCCACCACTGGAAGCAGTTTCTTTTTCTTTGATGTAGAATTAGTTTAGAACCTCTATTTTTAAATCCATATTTAAATCTATTGTGCCCTCTCAATATTTTTTTTTATGTTAAAACAGGGATTCTGTTTGTCCAGATAACAGTGAGCAGCAGTCTCCATCTGTAGAGCAAATGGGTTGAATCTGCGATCAGTCACATTTTGAGTGTGTCTAATATATACGTCACCATTTAATTATACATTAAATTCCATTGTTTGATTGTTTTTAAAAAGAGAACCTTCATTGACAGTGAACAGATTCCATTCTGTGACAAGCTTGCTAAAACTGAGTATATACCATACATGCTTTTAATACACAATTGGAAGACAATTAGCCTGAAATTGGTTTTCTGCTCGAATAACTCAATAAACACCATCTTATGTGTTTAACTTTGGCACAGAAATGTCAGAATAACAACAAAACTAATGACTCACTTAGATGCCATTAATTTCAGTGCCTCCAGTTCCAGTATGGATCTGATGGATCAAGAGTCTTATTTTTTTTTCTTGAATCATAGCTATTCATTTAAAATAAATGTATCCACAGAATGCAAAGAACTTCATGAAATCCTTACAAAGAATGCTAGCCATGCTGCTTACTTTCATCATCATTTCTCTCAGGCGCTTCCCAAGCAGAAAACTCCAAACACAGCTACAAATTCCACTTCAGGCAAAATGTTGCACAAAATCCAGGCCGAAGTGCTATCAGCTTTGCTCAGTATGTGGAAAGTTTATCCATTAGTTTTGCACACTCCCCAAACAAATCTAGCACTAGTGAGAAGTACATTATAGTAGTGTCTTTGCTATTCATTAATATGTTGTTAGATTCATTAACAATTTTATTATTATGGTATTATTATATAATATAAAATATATTACATATTGTGTGTATGTGTAATTAACAACTGTCTTTTATGAGATCCAGAAAGATAGTCTAAACCTCCCTTAGATACATCACTAGAGTTCTAAACTCTTTTTATTATTATTATTTTGAATAAGGGTAAACAACTGTGAAATGGCCCTCTGAACCTGCCCAGTGTGCAGTACTGGCATATTTTGGTGTACCATAAGTTATTTAAAGTCACCTCTAGTTGCCATGTTTGTGTTATATTTGGCTGAACATTTGGTTTTTTAAAATCTGAGGGAGGCTTCAACCTTTTGAGGTGCCAAGGGGCATACATAGCAGTCCCAAGGTCCACATGTGTCCCATGGGACAAACTTTATCCTCCCTTGATTTAAAACCTCCATGGATTACTCACCTGGACAGAAATCTACAAGTCTGCTGCTTCTAGATGTTATTTTACAAAAATTTAGTGGCAACTCACTAGTTTTTATGAATTTACTGTGAGGTGATACATCAACCATCTCCAGGAACTGAAAGCCAATGAAAACCTAGTGCACAAATTGACCTGTTATACATTTTTGACTCCTCATCAGATCACTTACAGATATATACCAACAAGCCCACCCTATTGCCAACCATTTTCCATATGTGAATCCAGCCTATAAGGTCAACCTGAGAAAGGAGTATCTACTTACACCAGTTTTAAACTATGTCTAGAAAAACCCTGGCACCATGTTGAGATTTTCTTCCTCTCCTGTTTACATCTGGCAAAAGATAAAGAGTGCCTCTCTGCTTCACAGGAAAACTCAGAAAATTATATACACTGATGAGAGAATGTAGCCAAAGCAAGCAAAGAAAAAAACATGAATGCTGAAGAATCACATTTTTAAAAGGCACACTATGAAGATCATAAAACATACTGAGATGACTAAATGGCCTCCAAAGAATTGGAGTTGTTTGATAGAAGGAAGAGTCAGGTCAAGGAAACATGCAAAACTGATTTAGAGGATGATAGAGTTAGAAAAAATTACATTTTGGATGTTGAATTAACACTTGTATTTTTTACTCTATCAGTTCAAACTGAGGGTTTAATAAAATGCATATAATTTGATTAGTCCTATACCATGAAAGTACCTTTACTGTGTTATGTTGGATGTTCAATTTTTCTTGGACTGAGTTCACAAGCAGCTATTTTTCCATGTTTGCAACTGGAATCCATGCAAAGGGATTGTGTAACACCTTTGAGACTGAGTGAAAAAAGTTGTAGCACAAGCTTTCACAAGTTTGGTGTATTTCCTGAGATGTGTGGATCCATCTACAAAAGCTTATGCTTCTTTCAGCCAGTTAGTTTCAAAGATACTGCAAGAACCCTTGCATACTGATATTCCAGACTAACACAGCTATGTCTCCAAACTGGAATGTATGATATGACTAACTTGTCACCTCCAATCTCCAAATGCTTTTACAAAAAGCTAGTGCTGCTGCTATTGTTGTTGTTGCGTTTTCAAAACATTTCAAGCTGACCCTATCATAAAGTTGTCTTGCTGAGATTTGTTCAAAGGACTTTTGTCATTGCTTTCTTCTGAGGATGGAAGTGTGTGGCATGTCCAAGGCCACCAAGTGGGCTTCTATGAAAGAATGAGGATTCAAACCCCAGTCTCTCAGAGTCCAATATTCAGGTCTACTATATCATGCTGTCTTTCACTTTTCAACAATGCTGTAGTTGTTGTATGTCTTCAAGCCACTTATGGTGACCCTAAGGTGAACTTATCACAGTTTTCTTGGCAAGATTTGTTTAGAGGGGTTTTTGCCATTGCCTTCCTCTTAGGCTAAGAGAGTGTGAACTGTCCAAGGTCACCCAGTGGGTTTTCATAGCCAAGTGGGGATTCAAACCCTGGTCTCCCTGAGTCCTAGTCCAAAACCCAAACCACTATACCACGTTGGTTCATATTTTTCAACATTACTCCCCACAGGAAAGTGCAAAAGGATATTTAATTGATTAATACTAAGTTTCAAGAAGCTATCCAAGGTACTGAAACCACTATAGGGGTAAATTAATTTTAGACTTTTAGTTGAGACTGAAACCCAAAGGAGATTCCTGGCACCGCCAACATGGAAAACACTATCCAATTTCAACCCTGATTTTCAATCCTGAGGACAACTTACAAATACTTAGAGGCTGCTTTTCACACATATGTGCCCCCCATGAATGAGAATGAGACTACCCTATGAGGCTGTGCTACAACCTTCTACATTATTATGGAGGGTATCCTGAGGAGGGTGACCAAAACAGTGAAGGGTATGAAAACTATGCCTTATAAAGAGAGTGCTGGGTATGTTTAACCTAGAGAAGACATGGTTAAGAAGCGATATGATAGCCCTGTTTAAGTATGTGAAGGGATGTCATATTGAGGATGGAGCAAGTCCTCCAGAGATGAGGACCCAGAACAATAGACGCAAACTACAGGAAAAGAGATTCCACCTCAACATTTGGAGGAACTTCCTGACAGTAAGAGCTGTTCGATAGTGGAACACACTCCCGCAGAGAGTGGTGGAGTCTCAAGATTTGGAAGTTGGATACAGAGGCTGGATGGCCATCTGTTGGGGATGCTTTGATTGTGAATTCCTGCATAACAGGGGGTTGGACTGGATGGCCCTTGGGTATCTTCCAACTCTATGATTCTCTAGATTATTGCACTACACTCTTATAGTGCTGCTATTCCACTATAGCTGCTCTGGCTGCCTCCTGTTGCATTGTGAGATTTGCAGTTAAGAGAGGGGCATTTAGAATTCTCAGCCAGAGTGCTCTTAGGCCTCACTGAACTACAAGCCTCATAATGCAATAAAAGGCAGCCAGAGCAATAGAAGTGGAATAGCAGCACTATAAGAATGTAGGGTGGTAATGTGGCGTATGATTCTACGATTATAACAACCTAAAGAATAATGTCTGAAATCTGATCAGTGAAGCCTTTGTTGCTAATGGCATGAAAGTGTGTGAACATGTTCATGTGGAACCCCAAGTTCAAAAATGGGATACATTCTGTGTCCATTTAGATAATAAACCTTTATTTATTACGACTGCTTGACACAGATTTTTTTTTATGAACTTCAGCTGGTGGATCCAAGTGGATTCAGCTCAAGGAGGCATGATTTTTCAACATTGTTTCTTCACCCCATGTGGTCTTCCACACCTCTTTTTCCTTCCAGGAGATCTGTCACACTTTTTCTTCCCTCCAAGTGGTCTTCCACACCTCTGCTCCTATCCAGTTGGTCTTCCACATCTCTTTTCCCCTCCAGATGATCTTCCATACTCCTTTGTCGGGGTGGAGTCGGGTCTGAAGACGGCAGACAAGAGGACCCTGGAGGAACGGCAGGAGAAGGGCAGGTGTTGGTTGTAGGGAAGGCAGCTGTGGCCAGGGTGGGGCCCGGGGAGGAGTCGGGTCTGTGTGGTAGAAAAGGGGAAGGGGAGGTAGAGCCTGGGGAGGAGGAGCGAAGGAAGATGCCGGGTGGTGGACTGGAGACAGGTTGTGAGGATGAGATTGCGACCCAGGTGCGAGAGGCGTGGTTAGCGGAGATAGGACGCCAACACCTGTGGGGAAGAGGCGAGGGAAGAGGATGGGGAAATGAGCGGGAGAAGGCTTCTTTGCTGGGCAAGTACACCCCTTGAGACTAGAGGAGAGCGGGGGACCCTTCCAAGCTAGATCCATATTGGGCCCTAGCCCACAACTGTTTTGGGATAGTTGGGGAAGGTGTTGGCCTGCTGACCGGGGACCCAGTGCTAGAGTAGCTAGTGAGATGGGATCCAACGAAGAAGGTGCCAACCCCAGAACCAGAATTCGGGCAGGAGTTGAGAGAGAGAGGTGGTGAAGTAACCAGTCCCTCTCTTGCCCTGGACACAGTTGGAGTTTGGGGATAAGGAAAGTTTTGGAGTTTGGAATAAAGACAGTTGAGAATCACTCCAGTGTCCGGTCTTCATTCCACCATGGACCTCCATCCTCACCTCTCACCCACTGGTGCAGCTATGGGCCCAGCGACACCCCTCTTCCTTCCAGGTGATCTTCCACATCGCTTCTTCCCTGCAGATGGTCTTCCACAGAAGACCAAATGAGTTACAA
>NC_056526.1:87075760-87098883 GCF_019175285.1 Sceloporus undulatus
GCCCATTATTTTAAATAATTAATAGGAATTGGATACATATAAAGAATATGCATCCCTCTGGACATAGACAAATATTTCCACCATTTTATGAAGATAATAACACAGAAATAAGCAACACATGGTTTGTAATTACACACAATGGAACCATTAAACTAAACATGTTCAGTAACTAAATCTAGGTGGAAACTAATCTATTTTTGGTTTTCAGTACTTCAACCTCTAAGACTCATTGCCAAAATAGTTTCATAACTCGGGATCATTCTCAGTATGGGATATTAATTCTAATGCCCAGGCTTCGTAGATTTCTCAAACATTCATTCTAAATGTCTCTTACAATGTATTTATTTTTTCCCTTTGAAGGAAGGAATTTAACAAATACCAAACAATATATTTCATTTCAATATTGGAAGAAAATTTCTTTTAGCATGTTAGTGAAATCTGAGCAGCAGAGTATACCAGAAAAAAATAATGTTAATCAAGATGATATTTTTCTCCCAAAACAATTTAAAAATGGGGAAAGGTATAAAATCTAATAATGAGAATACACTGATAAAATACTTACTTGGCAATAGATTCACTTGGCTCCCTTGCATTCTTTATTCATTCAAGAAATCTAAAACATTTGTGAAGCATATTAATTTATAACACATCACACCATTGCTTATCATTAATGTATATAAGATTTCTAATGCCCATCTTAGATTATCTGCACCTGGTGCTTTTAATAATAAGTGCATTCTGTTTTCTCCAGTGAATGCTTCAGTTTGTTGCTGACATAATGAGAAATGTTTCAGGAAGTCTTGTTTTATTTTTAAATGTTTTTGTTAAAAGAAAACACAATTTAATTAAAAAAGAAGATAGCATGATAAATTATGTCCATCTCCCTCCACATTAGCATGTTGGGTTTCTTTGTTTTTGGAACAGACATTTCCATAGAAAATGAATATCTACAAACAGGAAAGGAGATAATACACCAATGTAAGACAATTATCCAGGGAAGATCAGTGTTACAGGTAGTTTTATATGTTAACCATATCAACAACCTTCTTTTAGTTCCAATACTTTTTTTTCACATGCTTAATAAGAAATTCCTTTGTTGTCTGTAGCATTGCTGCTTTGCACTTTATAAATAACACACTAAAAATTATGTAAGGTATAAGAGTTCTCCCAGCATTAGGAATGTTCAATCAAGGTATTGGCCAAGATCTGCTCTGGGCATGGCCTTGCCAAGTATTGGCCCAGATCCTGCATTCTAAAACAGCCAGATTCAAAAGCATATTTTTGACAACCACTCAATACTAATCAGGTTTTCGGCCAAAAATCCCATTTTGCAAATGTGAATCAACAAGAGCCCTATTCAAGCATTTGCAATAGGGTTAAAGCAAATACAGAAGGGGGGGCACACTCTCTTTGCCCCCTTCTCTCATCATTCATTCCCATTGTGAAGTGTGATAGTCTGAAAAGAAGTGCCATGCCACTGGAAGCCTTAATTTTTTTATTTTTATGTTTGGATTCCAGAGAACCTCCATACTGTTCTGTTTTTAATTATAACACCAGCCAGGAGAAATGATGCCTAATACAGAGAGCAAGGAAGCATGAGTAAGCCAGGTATGGTTATGGGAAGAGGGAGATATGCCGTTGCAAGGCAGTTATATCATCATGAGAGGGGGGAGAGCCATACGGTGTTAATTGTCCCAAAGTTATCCCCTTTTAAATAGTCTAGATAGCCTTGGCAACAGACTTATTGGGCTGAAAATGCTGCTACTGAAAACCAAGTTGGAAAATGGTAAAACATCTTTGATCCAGGATTTTATATGGATGAGGATTCCAAAAAGGTTTACATTACAGAGACGTAGCTGAATGAAGCTGGTGGGTAAGTGGAAATATAATTTTTCTCAGCTCCTTCTGCCCCACGCCAGACAAGGCAAGGGGCAAGAAGGTGAGATGGAGTTCTGGTATTCTAGCAGGGTTCAGTCTCTCTCACCAGGTGTCCCATCCCTACGTCTGCTGAATTTGAGTGTATTTAGTTGAAGTTGGGTGGTCAGGACAAAGTAAGGATTCTGTTGGTATACTGCCTATCACACTGTTCATCCGTTTCACTTCCTGAGTTGGCTGAGTTACTCTGAGTTGTGATGATAGAATCCCACCGACTTAGCCGCCAACTTGTTCTGGGGAACTTCAACACCCATTCTGAGGCCTTTCTGTCAGGATTGGCTCAGGACTTCAAGTCATACGTGATGACAATAAGTCTGTCCCAAGTACTGGCTGGTATCACCTATGCTGCAGCAGAACACACAATGGAGTTAAGTTTTTGTACTGGGGGTGATGATGGTGATCTGGGGCTCGAGGAGCTTACTCTAGTTCCATTGTCACAAACAAATCATTACCTGGGCTTTAGATCCACTGAGGTGCAAAACACACTACAGAAATAATCTACTCTGAGACCGTATTAACTGCCCTGGCTCAGTGCTAGGAATCCTGAGAATTGTGACATCAGAGCTCTGTGTCAGATGCTAAATGTCTCACAAAACTACAGTTCCCAGAATTCCCTAGCATTGAGCTAGGGCAGTTAAACTGGTCTCAAACTGGATTATTTCTGCAGTGTGTTTTGGAACTGAGACTCAGAGCCTCTGCCGGGTTTGGGTGCCAATTAAGGTGGTCCAGCCCATACGGCTTATGGATCAAGATGGATGCTTGATGCTTCTTGGGGAGTTTCTTCTTGCCAAGGCAATATGTCTCCATTCCTATGAGACCACAGGCCTCCTTATAGGCAAGTTGCTTCAACCTACTGCAACACCAAAGTGGACATATCATAGGATCTGGGGCTATGTGACTTGCCTATGTCACCCAGTGAGTTTCCAAGACCAGGGAGAATTGAAGCCTGATTTCCAGTCATAGTCCTGCTCAAATCAATATATCATGCTGGCTCTCCAGGTAAATATTATTAGAAATAAATTAAATTGCTTTAATTAAAGAGGAGCATTGTAAACAATGTTTACATTGCCTGTAAACAGGCAATGGGAAAATTCGACAATTATTGGAAAATTATTCCAATAAGAATAAAATTGAATGCACAATGGCCAAACATATACTTACATTTACTTTCAAACAATTCAAAAAAACGTTTTTAAAAACCCTAAGAAACATATTCACATTCATTCAAGTCAATGAGTTTCCTTTATCTCAAACTAAAACACCATTGCATTCAATGGGACATATCAGACATATATGGCACTTTTATTCATGTTTCTTTAGAACCAAGTGCCTTTGGCTTCAGAAAGGCGTATGCCCAGCTTGATAAAAATGAGTACAATTGCCACCTTAATGTTATCTAGCTTAGCTGTGACTTTATTACTAGATCTAGTGTGACTGAATTGGACATTTGCTAAAATCTGCACATTATGAACAAGAAACCAAATAATATCTGAATTAGCTTCTGTACTTTAAAATAATAAATTCCCAACCAAAAAGCTCCCTTCTTATTTGTAAAAGTATATTATGAATGATACCAATTGGCATGATACAGCGATATCCTGGAATAAGCTATACAAATAACATTTGTAATGAAATAAGAGAATTGTGATAGACTGATATGATAACTCAATTTTGAAATAAATTCCGGAGTAGAAGCCAAGTTAAACGGTTGAGGAGAAGCAACAAGGAATCTCACCTGAAAAACTAAAACTAAAATTACCCCTTCCCAATTATTGTGACAAGCTTTTAGTGTCCAGATTTTATGCATCTATGTAATGGGTTTGGCCCATAAAAGTGTATGCCAAGCAAATAATTTGTTAGTCTTAATGTGACAGGACATGCAAATAATTTATGGTGATATGCTACAAATAATCCATTTCCATGGGCTTCATACAAGATAAAATCATACTGACCTTGATGTATTGTTTTGGATATTTTTTTTGCCAACTAATAAGCATTCAGATCATTCATCTGGCACAGATTGTTCACATTCAATTCACGGCAGAGCTGTTCACATATCTTCCCTTCATATCTAGAGGGTGTTCAATCACAGCCTCAATCTACTAAGGTTGGATACTGATCTGGTCCACATGCTAAAGTTATTCTTCTCAAAAGAGATTCTTTTAACCTATGTGGTTATATATAGAAATACATGTGCTGTTCATATTGGTTTCAAATTTAAAGCCACTGGGGTCATGACTAGAGCCTAGGTTTCAGCTTTTGGAGGTTTTATCATCCATCCTCATGCACTGATGACCAACCACAAAATAATGAGACCAGGCACAAGACACTGGATTAAACAACGGCCACTATATTTGACCTAAAAGTAAACTGAACCTGGAGATAAGAAATGGGGGGGGGGGGGGATGATGTGAGTCCAGCTCTGACACAGGTGTCAACCTGTGACCACCTCCCCAGCCTTTCCTTGGATGAAACACTTGACCCCTAGGGCAATCCAATATCATTTGTTGTTTCCCAGCCATCAGTTTACGGGAAGATAAAGTTTACTGGAAGGTAAACTGAGGGCACCCAACCCTCAAGTTTGTAGACTTTACAGCCCAACACTTCACCAAATGGGTGCCAAGATGTACACCAAAATCTGTGTACCATAAATCTCCAAAGAGGGATCGTGGAAGGGTGGCAGAGCAATAAGAAACCTCTGTCTCTGCCCCCTCATAAGCTGTAGCCTGGCACTCTTGGCACCAGATCAATCAAATCTGGCCTCTGTAGAGGCCATCAAACCCTGCCCTTCCTGTAGCATCTTCAGGCACACATTCATTAAACATTTCTATGAAAACATTAGTGTAGCAGTGTGAATAATAGTTATTGACTGAAAAGAATGGAGGGAGTCAACTGTGCTTCTCCATTTCTTCTCACCTCATTAGAGTTTAGGGAAATTAATACTACAACTCCCAGAATTCTTGAGAGCGTGACCACCAGCAATGGGGACTTGGACTTCTGAGCACTACAGTCCAGAAAGGTAACATTTTCAAGCTCTTCTCTAACTCCCCTCAACATGGCCAGAGCAATGACACACAACTTGAGTGAGATGTTGACCTAAAGGACTGAGCCTAATTAAACATCAGCACATGAAATGTTCAAGCGTCACTTTTATTCACAGCCTCAGTCTGCATTTCCAGTAATCGCAGGTGCATTAGTGGGTCTAATTAAAACACTCGCCAACAAATGAAATCACTCCGACTTTCCTGCTGTGTTCTATAAACCTGTTTTCAGAAGAGTGCCAAATGATTTATCTCATCAGAAATCATCTGAGAGAACTTTTGGAGAATAATGTTCTTGCTTCCACCTGAAGCCATCCAGAAAACTGTCAGCTGAATAGAAATTACTCATTACAACAAATCACTGAGTAAGATCTCGCCACAATTAACACTCTTGTGTCCTACTGACTTTTAAGTACTGAAGGATTTTTTTTACAGAAAACTAGGAAACACACACACACTGGCTGGATAGTGCAGTATAATTTAAATATTCTCTATTTCCAAGAAACAAGGTTCAGATTAGGTTTAAATTTGGACAACCTCCTTTCAATTACAGATGTGTAAAACATTAGCTAGTATTTTTGTGTGTGCAGGAAATGATGTTTTCAATGCCTTTCTTACAACACCTTGAAGCTGCCTTCCAGAATGCACCACTTGAAATGTTTGCCTGACTGCAGGGCCAACCACTTCAACAGTAATAGTGTGAAGACTGAGATATGCACAGACATTCAGTTGCTAAAAGTCACAAAGGAAAAAGCAACTGCAGTAGAGATAGTTCTATATAGTGAGGGACAGGGAGGTAATTCTCCTCTAATTCTGTCCAATGGGTAATTTTAGTAATTTTATTCTTGCTGCAAGGAAGTCTGAACAGTTCTCAAAGACTAATCACAGTTTTGGATTTGTTCTGTTCAAAATTCAATAACCTGAGAGCAGAAAACAGCATTTCCTGTGCAGATAATTATATATCTATCTAGACAATGCTGGGAACTTATTCTGCATAAAAATTGCATTTTTAAAATGATCTGTTATTTTCTACACACACACACACGCGCAATGTACATGTTTTGTGTAAAATAAATCCCAAACCGTGAATATTCTTTAAACATTTCATAGTTTTCAAAGACTTTCTCATAGTGGAACAAACTCCCTCGGAGTGTAGTGGCATCTCCTTCCTTAGAGGTCTTCAAACAGAGGCTGGATGGCCATCTGTCGGGGATGCTTTGATTGTGATTTCCTGCATGGCAGGGGGTTGGACTGGACGGTCCTTGTGGTCTCCTCCAACTATACGATTCTATGATTCTATGATTCATAGCTGGAAGATAATTTCTAAAATTAAGAATTGCTGCCTAAAAAGCTATTTTAGTGAATAATTACATTCCTAGTTGAAGGGGGAGAGTTCCTAATGTGCAAGTGACCAGTTACACATTTGTACCTATTGACAATGAATGTTTTATTTTCTTTCTTTCCTGGAAATGTCCCAGGGACCAGCAGCTGATGTCTCATGGACCAATAGCACTCTTTTAGTTAATAATTAATGCATCATTTTAAAAAAATAACAGAAATATTAATGTACATTTCACCCCTCTTAAAATTTCCATGCGGAACTGGCACAAAATACAGGCAAAGGAGGATGTCTATGGAAACCGACTTGTCAGTTCTTCCTGTCATTAGTGCACTTTGAATCTACCCATGAAAGGACTGCCAGCCTTCTAGCATCCATGGTACAATAAGAGGAGCTCACTAAAAAGGAATCAGTAGACACATTCATTAAATAGCTTTCTGTCAGTTTTTTAAATTTAAAAAAAAAAGTGTTTCACTGCATGAACTGTCTTACCCACAAAAGTTTGAATGGCAAACAGCCTAATCTATAAACAGAGCTTTGGGGGCTGGATGTATGCCTGTTTAGTCATGCTATATGCAGCTATATATCCACATGAGTCGGCCTCCCAATTTGTAAACTGTCTTGTGATCTGAGGCATAAATAGGAATGATTTTCTTCATATGCATGATACTTTGAAGTATGTGTTTCTCCCTACAAGAGCTTTGTGAGTTATTTAACTAAAGCAATCAGAGTATCCAGAGGATCTGTGGGTGAGAATAAGAGAGTGTATTTAAGTCTTCTGTTGCACTTCATAGCTGAGGAGGAATATAATGCTAGGGCATCTTTAACACTGGTCTAACATGTAAGAAAGACAAGAAGAACAAAAAATTGCTGAAGTGCTTCATGGTGAACTTTCAGCAAAATAACTCCACAGCAACCAATCTGGTATTGATACTGTACCCTTGTATGATCTACCTGGGGATGACTAAGAATTTTCTTTCAATAGGGGGTATTTCACAAACAAGTATTTCATAAATACTTCCATAATTCTGAATGAATTAACTTCTTTAAAAAATGTTGAAATTGACAGATTGGTCAAATTAATCCAGAGTTTTGAGATGCGTGAGAGTTGCCAGCTTTTTCTCCCCTGCAAGGCTTTTCATCTGGGGTATATGTAGCAGGAAAGGGGTGAGGGCATCCCCTCCAAAAAAAAAAATAACAATTTTACACTGCAAATGAAATGTTCTTTCAGTTCCCAAATTTCTAGCATTGCAGAAATTGAAACAATGAAAATTGTTCGCAACTCTTACCTTCGGCTTTTTGTGGGTTTTTCTTTGCTGTGTTCACATACCCTTGGCAACTTTTCTAGTCCCTTTTCTAAACTCTAAAGTTGCCAAAACCTCTTTTTTCTAATTGCTCATCTGAAGATTGGAGATGACTGCAATACTAGAAAATTGGAGACTGAAGGAAAAAGTCATAAGAGAGACAGAAATCATATTGGGGGCAGTGCCTTCGTTTTGAACCCCAGTAACTGCATCCTGGCCCTCATGGACTTCTCCCTGATGGAAAGGCACTTGACTTACTGATTTGGGGAAATGAAAGATAAAATCTAGGAGAGTTGTATTTCATCTTTCTTTTAGAAAAAAAAAAAGAATCAAATTTTGGAAATTTCTTAATATCCGGGATGGCAGGAGCTTGAGGTTTCAGAAATTCAAATACGTAAGAAAGTGAAACCATAATTTCTCTGTCCCTTGTCCCCATAACTTTTTTTTTTTAACTGAGAAAGCAGTGCACATACTTTGTATCTGGAAGGCCCAGAGTTCACTCCTTTACACCTCCATCTTTTTAAAAGGATCTTGAGTAACAGATCATGTGAAAGACTCCTGCCTGGAGAGCTGCTACCAGTTAGAATAGAAAATCATAGGAGAGGTAAACAAAGGATCAGCCTGTTATGATACTTCCTATATTCACCTCTGTTAATTTTCAGTTTCCACATTTTTGGATGCCAGTTTCATGGTGCATCAATTCCATCCACTCTTGATGACCAATCTCTCTCTCTCTCTCTCTCTCTCTCTCTCTCTCTCTCTCTCTGTTAAACCTGTAAATTTATGTTCAGTTATTCACTACTGATGTTAGACCTGCCTTTGTGCAAAACCAGATAGTATTCCAAAACGATAAGGGAGGGATCATTGTGCAGTATGCAGTGGCAACAATTGATGTTTCTGGGCCCCAACAAGCAGCATGACAAAAGAATAGAATCATAGAGTTGGAAGAAAACACCATACAGGAAATCCAAATCAAAGCATCCTCGGCAGATATTCTAGTATTCCAGATGAACCAGCATGCTTGAGATGTTAAGGAAAGAGACCCTACTACCTTGTTCTTCTGAGAGTCAAAATGGCTGGATAATGAAGAAGAGTTTAAAGATTTATATACTGCATGTAATTAATATATATGATGCAAAAATATATATGCCTTAGAATTCAGACTTAGAAAGAACAAGAACTGACCTGGAAATAATGAGAACTGTCTGCATTTGTCAGGTCATCATGAACTCTGCAGAAACCTATCTGAATAGACTTACACTTGCCCTGCAGCACAGTCCCATGTGTATAGTCAATCAGACATAATCCTTGCTAAAGTCACTGAGATTTTCATTTGAGTAAGTAGGCATACGATTTTGGTCTTGTCTGTGAAATATGCAAACAAGCCCAAAATTAAATCAAGTAAAAGTTTGTTACACATTTCCCATTGTATAGATTCAAATTAGTACATTCATTTATATAAACAAATTATGGAAAAACTCTCTGGAAAGTTTTGAAACGGCTCTTTATTTCAGTTCTACTATTACAGAATGTGGGGGGAAACTCAAAGACCACTGAAAGCATTCCAGTGTAAACAGTCTTTGAGTTGCCCCTTCAGCAATATGACTGTTGAAATTACAATAATCAAGATAAAATAGCAGATTAATAACCTGTAGGACTTGGAATCATTTTTGATGCAACTAGAATGCTCTGTCCAAGCCATGAGAAGATATAAATCTATGCTTTTAAATCAAGGAATTGTTCCTTAGGGTAAACCTTGCAGTGTGTATGTTTGCTGGGTTAAAGCTGGGTTAAATCCCTTTCTTAAGCCTCAAGAATTAAGGACTAATAAAAATTAGTTACTTGTGGTCAGCATCCAGCCAAGTGGACAGTAAAGTGTATACGGTATACTTTATGGCAGACAGCCATAGCTGGCTTCAAACCAGGTTCTCTGTACATCAATAAGCAGCAATTACATGCAAACATAGTGGGCTTCCAATTCTGTCATTTATCGCCTTGTAAAGATGTATTCTTGTGTTTATTCTGAAAAGCCAAGAGCACAAGCCTGACTGAAAGGCCTTTCTTTTAATGCATACTGACCTCAGAACCACAGGATTTTGTGGCTTAACGCTAGGCCGAGAAAGAAGCAAGATTGACAAGGTATACAGACCCACAGATTGCTCCTTTATGTTGCAGTCACTCGGCTGAGGTTGTTTGCATACTAAACTTTCACTCACATCACTGTAGACTCAGCAAAGGAAAGTGGCTTTTGTGTGAAATAATGCCTTTTGGTGTGTAAACAGAAGACTTTAGCAATTTTGAAACAAAGCAGGGGTGGCTGTAGAGCTACTCAGAAACACTGTCTTTATAGCAATCAACAAAGTGCAATGTCTGTATTAACATTAAATCAAAACCATTGCATGTTCAGCAATCCTTGCAACAACAATAGCGCAATAAATGAAACCTAAGATTAAGACTAAGATTAAGTTTATTGCTGCATATTGGTGGGAGGGGGAGAGCTGTGGCTGAGAAATAGTGCTAAGACACATAGGACTTTCATAATGGAAGAAGACTTTCTAGTTTTCAAGTTAGTTTCATTCATTTGTTCTTAGAAATCTGATAAACATTTGTACTCAAAGCAAAGGAACACATTAACCAACTAACCAGAGAAAAGGTAAGTGATGTCAGAAATAACTGACTAACTGGCATAACATAAGAGGAAAGTAAGTGTTTTATCCACATTGTGAAGGAATAGCTTTGCAAGTGGATTGAACGGGGCTAACACTCTAGAGCAGTGTGAAAAATAAGTATAAGCACCATATGTTTGGGCAACAAACTGGAAGCAAACTGGAAGGATAAGGGTGTTGACAGATCTGGAAAGCAGGCAAGGTGAACTATAATGTTTATTTTCAAACATGCTAAAACAGAGATACCACAAGATTACATGACCTAATATTTTGTTCTGGCAATTGGAAAGGTGGAAGTGGGTGAGTGAAAATGATTCAGGGTAAAGTTGATCATCAGGCACATTTTGTTACAGCCCATGAAAGGGGAAACTAGTGAATGAGAAAAATAAGGAGAGCTTCATTTTCCTTCATTCAGAAGTAAGCAATGCTCATGCTGAGAATTCTAGTTGAAAAAGCCATTCACCTTTTTAGGCAGGCACTAACACCTTTGAATTGGGCTGTACCTTGAAATTGGTTCTTCTCTTGCCCCTGATGCTAGTCATAGCATTCTCTGTCATTTCTCTTTTGTGCTGCTGTACGATGACCCCATGGAAATCCAGAAGACCTCACTCCTAGCAGCCCATGCCTGAGGAACAGAAGGCAAAAAGTCTCTGTTTGGAGCAGACACTATTAAGAGCAGCTGGAACCACCATCACCTACCCAGAGACCAAGGGTGTATCTGCACTGCAGAATTAATGCAGCTTGGTGCTGCTTTAACTGCATTGGCTCTGGGATCTGTAGTTTTGTGAGATATTTAGCCTTTTCTGTCAAGAGCTCTTTTGCCACAACAAACCACAGATCCCAGGATTCCATAAAATAGAGCCATGACAGTTAAAGTGGTGTCAGACTGCATTAGTTCTACAGTATAGCAGCAGCCCAAGCCAATCCTGGGCTTACAAGTCTGTGGGACAAGAGGACAACAGTTCAGCTAAGTTATCAGTGGTACCAGGTATCAATAGGGCAGTGAAACTAGTCTGAAATTTGAAGAAGCTGAATAGATTTAGCCCCTTGGGTAACTCTTTAAAGTTCAAGCAAAATCTTGGAGAAGATTCACCATTCTATGCATCAGCTCCCACTGTATGTTTTTAATGTTTCTTTTCTAAGTCAAAATATGTGGCTCTATACTCCAGTAGAGTATCATAAATAACTGTTGAGTTTGAAGACATCTGGCATGTAGTGTTGTTTCTCCATACCCTAAAGCTTCCTAACAAAATAAAAAACTTATGAATCCAGAAGGTCTAACTAGCAGCAAGCAGAGGTGCTATTTCCTGCTAGAGATCATAGAGCTTGAATATTTTCCCTACATATCAGGAACAGATTAACTACAGTTCCACTAATGCAATTGCTCCTAGCCTCTCACTGGCTTTGGATAGTACTGAAGGGGGAAGGATATCTTGACCTCCCCCAGCAGCTTCCTGAATCTCCTGACACTTGTCTAATCATCGTTTTGTGTCTTTCTTGAGCAACTGAATAAAAAATGCATGGGGAGCAGGATGTTAAATTTATTGAAGTTGTAGGACTCAAAAATGGGATCACACATGTGAAGCTTTTTGTATTGCATTGTATTGTTGCACTATTTAATTTCTATCCCAATGCACCTAGAATAGTTTACAAGCATACAAATACTTACAAACAGCACAATAAGTGTGTAACTCTTCACTCATTTTCTTCTAGAATGAAGCAACAAATGATTTTAGTCATTTTCTTCTTGCTGTGAAACTGTCTTGAAAAACTGTAGAAACCCTTTTGAAAACTATTTTCAGTTTGAGATTCATTCTCTACAAAATTTGCATGTAATATTTTTGCTGGTTTTTTTTTTCTTAACAGGAGACACTATTTCTGTGCAGAAAATAACTCAATTATTTTTTTGGGGGGAAATGCACAAAAAAGTTCTCTCTTCCACTGAAAATGTGTGTACACAGAAAGCGTTATTTTCTGTGCAGATTTACCATGTGCAAATTTTGTGTTGAACAAGCCCAGAACAATGAAGATTCTTGGGAGTCCAGGATTCTTCTCATCAGGGTTTCTTGACACTTGAGAAACACTTTTTCTACCATTTTGAACACTTTTGAGTGTTTGTCTTATCCCTAGTGCCAAAGCAGGTGGGGTATTTGACCCTTGCTGAATACTGCATTAGTGGGTTGCTTGAGGAGTATGCAGGCCTCCTGTGAACTGAAGAAGGTTTTTGCTGATGCAATCCCAAGTGAAGTAGGCTGATGTTCAAGCTTCACACTCCTTCAGAGCTTTGTACACCAAAATACCTAAAGTAAATCTATGAAGGTAGTAATATCTCCATATTTAATGGTGGACTTCACTTGAACAGTGAAATCATTTTAGGCCTCTGAAAATGGAAGGTGGGGCAATATCCACACTTCAACAATGTCTTTGTTTCCCTAAGGGCCTCTGACAAGCATGAGGCTATTCCCATATAACACATTTTCACAGGTATAGCTTTGATTTCCCCCTTCACCAAATAAAACTAGATGAAGACATCACTTTATGTCATTGACACTTATGCAAATATAGCCTAGATGATACCTTTGAACATTTCACAGATGAAAGCCAGGACAAATGTGGCCAAGCAACATCAGAATACAGTCAAGATGGCAAAGTTTATTAATGAGGAGGAACACATAAGCTGGGAGAGGATACAACAGTTTGAATTAACCTGGGAAGGCAAGATTCCACTCATTCTTCTCACTCCCCCACTTAGTTTATTGTATGCAAACTACATTTGCAGTTTGAACTCAGTTTGCAACTATAGAGGTAAAGTGAAGACAAAGGGGAAAGTGGGAGGAAACCAGAAAACTGGGACATTTAAAAAGAGAGGAAAAAATGAGATGGCAGAGGTTTAAGTGGTATTGTCCCTGTGAAATTGGGATAGATGGAAGAGCACGCTAGAATGCAGTTTAAGGTTATACAAACTAATCTGAAAGTATATTCAATTGAATCACTTGACAATGAATGTGTTTATGAGCATAAACTTTCAGACATCATGCTGGAAGTTCTGCCTGATCAAATTAAAACAAAAGAAAACCAAATCAGTGTCTACCTTTCTGCCAATTTTCAATCTGTAATTCAAATTCCATAGAGGAAATGTTAAAGACAGCCAAACACTGAAAGCTAATGTTTCATCAAAATAAGTAAAGGAAAGTGTTTAAGACACTCATCTTAAGTAATGTCATTCCTAGCATTACTGTTCTTTTTGTGCCAAGACTTTTAACTTAGCAGACTCGCACCTGCTGTATTAGGCATGCAACTTTTCCCATTAGTGGCAGATGGAATAATCTGGTGAAGAGGTCACAAATACTAGCTTGGCTTCCTTTCCAAATAAATAAAAATAAGTAAAAAGGCAAAGGACAGCCAAAAAAGCAAAAAGGCAGGTGAAACCCAAATTGATTGGTTCAAATGCATCGTCCAATGTATTTTGACTAACA
This sequence comes from Sceloporus undulatus, assembly GCF_019175285.1. Classification (NCBI taxonomy): domain Eukaryota; kingdom Metazoa; phylum Chordata; class Lepidosauria; order Squamata; family Phrynosomatidae; genus Sceloporus; species Sceloporus undulatus. The sequence goes on from NC_056526.1 coordinate 87,089,522, forward strand.
TTTTCTTCATGAGCAATAATTACAGGCCTAACACCAGCATTCTACTAGCACTATATTACTAGGGTGACAGAACTCCATCTTCCACCCATCCACCCAGCTTTCCATGCCCTATGAAAAATCATTCTGGATGGTTTCCTAAACTTGAGAAGGCTGGATTCTTTGCCTGGGATCCAACTGGGCAGAAGACCAGAAAAGCTGGGTAGTTTTCCACTTTTCTATTCAAGTGAGTCTCAAGCGAGAAAATCAAAATTGAGATAAACCCCTAAACTAGTGCCTGACATCTTGCCTGTTTTCTACTTAAACACAGTCAGAGGGGATCATATTTGCAACATACACCCTCATTTCAATCAGGAGAATATCCATCCATTCATCCTTTGGGGAAAAGGATTTCACATCAACTGTTTCATCTCACTTTGTTATTCACACTCAACACGCCTGCTTCCCCCAATACACAGTTGTTTGTCAAGCATAGAGAATCTTGACAGGCATGGTTTTCTTCTTTTGGTTTTTATAAAAACAGGGAAAGTGGCTCCCCACCACCACCTCCATTTCCACATTTTGCAAAATCTTATGTTGGTTAAGGTGCTTCTCCTCTACCATCAGATTTTGTGATAACAGCAAGGAACCTTGGAAAGAGAGGAGTCTTTTCTTATGACTTCACATTTATTTTATTCCTATGCTGCCTTTCTTTCATAAAGGGACTCAAGGCAGTTCACAATATATATATATATGTGTGTGTGTGTGTGTGTGTGTGTGTGTGTGTGCAAATTAAAGCAAATTTTAAAGGACAATTAAAATAACCTAATTAAAACACTACAAAACTAAAATTTAAAATATACAAAAGTTAAAAAAAAATCTAAAACAAACCCCCAAATAAAACAAGCCTTGCATGATTTTAAAAAGCCTGCTTGCATAAAAATGTTTTTACCTGCCAGTGAAAGGCCAGCAGAGAGGGGGCCAGCCTAGCTGCCTGTGGAAAGAAGTTCAAGAAGGTGAGAGCAGCCACCAAGAAGGTTCTCTGTCGTGTCTTCACCAAGAGAGCCTAGGATGGTGGTGGGACCGAGAGAAAGCTCGGGGGATCTTAGGGCTTGGCTGGTTTTACAACAGTTTCAATCTTTCCTGGAGAGGCAAATCCGGAAGATGGTTCCTGTGGGGTTCCTTAAAGTTTTGTTTTGTCCCCTATGTTATTCAACATATACATAAGGCCACTGGGAGAGGTCATCCACAGTTTTGGAGTGCAGTGCCATCAATATACAGATGACACTCTATTCTGCTAATTCTTTCCACCCCAATCCAAGGAGGCTGTCCTGGTCCTAAACCAGCACCTAGCAATAGCATTTACATTTCTATACCACTTCATAGTGAACTAAGCACTCTCTAAGCAGTTTACAATGTGTTAGCCAAGATTGAAACCACTGTAAAACAGTACCTGCAAATCCCATCCCAGAGGGGCAGCCCAGAAGGATAACATGGTGAATGGTATCAAAAGTCACTGAGAGGTCCAACAAAAGCAAGAGGGACATACATCGCCTGTCCAGTTCTCTGCATAGACCAAGGCTGTCTCTGTTCAATAGCCAGGCCTGAATGCAGTTTGAAATGGATCTAAATAATCCACATCATCCAACAACAACGTGGAGTTGGGAAGCCACCACATGTTCCAGAATTTGGCTCAAAAATGGTAGGTTGGACATTTTCCATTATAGCAGGATTCAGGGATCATTTTTTCAAGAAAGGCCTAATAAGTGCTTCTTGTAGGCAAGGTGAAACAGTGCCTTGTAGTTCGGAGGCATTGACTACCTCTTCAGCCGCTCATAAACTGTACTCCAATATATGAAACATATTAATTTTATGTAAAATGGCTCCAAAATATCTTGGAATTTTACCTCTGTAATCCCAGTACATTTTGCAAGCTAATTTCAAAACTGGAAAGGTACAACATCTTCATTTAAGTAAAGCAACTGCCATGATGTATAGACAGGAAGCTATTCCTGCTTTCCCATCTAAATCTCTTTAATTTATATGAAATGAAAAGGAAAGTATGGCAAGGATTTAATTAAGCAAAGTAGGTCTAAATTTCATCCTTCTGCTTTGCTTTTAGAGTCCATTGTCCTGCTGAAAAGAAAGTAATCTTAGGGAATTAGGCTTTTTAAAAGGAGACAAAAGCTTTATTATCTGTTCAGAGATACCTGCTTGGAAACTGATAAGTGGATTTGTACAGCTAAACTATCGATTCTGCTTGGTTGGCAGATGATGAGAAAGTGCAAGGAAAAGTACAATTTGCTGGAAGTCATGCTGAATAAAATCTCATAGAGTCAAATCCTACACTGAGCATCAAGGGTCATTTCAATAATATATACATATAAAACAGCTTAATGCAGAAAAGCACATGTGTATTCAAAATGAACAAGGCACATGGACTCACATATGCATTTTATTAGTAGAGGAGAGTTTGAAAGATTTTACATTATATTGTACACTTGCAACTTATTAATATGAATAGTTGGTTCTGATATATTGCAGGTGTGTGTGTTTGAGTGTGTGCATGTCTGCATTTGTTGCCTGAGGGGTGCTGGAATAAACAGCTCTGTGCAGCTGAGTTTAATTCCTGTTATAAAGATGAGGAATGAAAAGGCAGAGATGAGGCACATTAGGAAAAAGGGGGTGATTCATTGTTGTCTGTCCCATATATAAAGCCTTACTGAAAAATGTACACACATCTTTACTCAATATAGATTTTCCAAGTCTATCAGCATATTAAATAGAATAAAAAAAATCTGGATGTGAAATACAACAGGAAGAGCAGCTGGAGGTTCTTTCCTCATAGACCATATTTCCTTAATTTTGCTTTAACATTTCTCTTCTCAGATCACATCATAGCTGGCCATCAGGTTGAAGCACATTCTTACATATTTCTCAGCAATATAAGAGAAGCATTCCTGTGGTGTGCATGCCTAGGTATTGGACAAGAAGCATTGTCAGTGGGATTTGCAAGAGTACTGAGCATTTTTTAAACTCTTGATTGAAATCAACCAAAGTGTAGTCATACCTCAGTGGAGGACTTCTGAAAATAATGATCAAGTTCTTCAGAATGATTTCCCCCCACAGGATCAGTTTCCAAGGCGATCCACAGCCAACAACCCTCCACCCATCTCAGGACTCAGTTCGACAGATGCACATATGCAAGTATGATTGCATTGTTACGGCTGTGTTCATTCTGTGCAGGCTTCTGAAATAAAGCAATTACCAAAAGCTGTGCCAAAATATTATCGTGACTGGGCACAACAATAATCCAAATTCTGCAGCATGAAAAGGACATTTTGCAATCTCTAACAAATGTCTAAATCAGTCTTATGGTTGGAATCCTAATGCTGCACTATGCTAGCATAATGGTCTTATCAGTGTCACCACCATTTATGTCCTCCCCACCATGGCATGTCCCCCTACCATGGCAAGAGTGGCCCCACTCATGCCTCTTCCACTCTTGTCACTGGTTCTCCTTCTCCTCGTCTGCCCTCTGTGGCAAGAGTGACAGCCTGGGTGGAAAATGAGGCACCAGGGAAAGAAGGAATCACTGACACCCCAGTTCTGCCTGAGAGAAAGGTAGAAGCACCAGCAATTCCCTCCTTCAGTTGTGTTCCATTTTCTGTCGAGGCTTGTTGCTCTGGTGGGGGGATATGAGCAGCAGCACAACCAGAGAGGGCCAGAGAGTCCAGGGTTTTTAACTTTAAAGGAGCTACATAGGGGCTCAACTTACTTTGGAAATGGAATACAGCCCCTTGGGTAGCTTCTTTAAATATAAGACTAAAACCCAGAGTGAACTCACCACTCCTCCTCTGACACTGGGAACCAAAGAACTGGTGCCAGTCAGAGGAGACAATCCAGGTGCCTTTTCATGCTACACCATTATAGCACTATGAAGCTATTTTACTGCCATGGCTGCATCCTGTGATTTAAACGAATGCTAACAATATTTGCATTTTGAATTCCATTTCTAGCCACCAAAGTAAAGTGAGCACATCAGTTAGATGTGAAGGCAACATTTAAAAAATTACAATAGGTATTTTGGGGAAATTGAGACATTTTAAAGGCAGTTAAAAAGTGAGATGATTAATTGGGATGGTCTCTGCCAAACTGGGATTGTTGGAGGGTATGAGGGATTGTCACAAGTTGCATCTCTCCTATTCCATGACTTTTTGGCCCTACTATTTAGCATTCCCTCTCCTTATGTATGTTTGCAGATATCTACCCCCTCACACATCTGTCTGTGTTCATATGTACAATAATATGTATATCCAAGACTGAGCCCAAACCCCCAGAAGGGACCAGATCATGTCTGGCTTTGGAAGCTAAACAAGGTCACACATGGGGAAGTGTGAAGGAATACCAGCTGCTGTAAGCCACTGTTTAAGCTATATGTCATTTTAATTCCTAAAGTACCAGTAACTAACACCCTATTTGTGCCTATTGGGATTTCCAAGTAAAGACTATCCAAGGCCTTGAAATATTTGAGATCTCAGGAAAGACCCCTTGTGAGTCATCAGAAGTGGATCTAGATCAGCGGTTCCCAACCTTTGTTGCACCGTGATCCCCTTGCTGCTTGACTTCTTTGAGGCCAGAAGTCCCGCCCCTTCCCTGCCTCTCAACCAAGCAGGGAGGCCGCCAGCTGGAAATTGGATGGTACTTCTGGCTGTAAAGGCCGCTGGAAGCCCTGCCGTGATCATGCAGGGCTTCAACTGCCACTGCCTCCTCCTCCTCCTCTTCCAGAACAGCCAGGCTGCCTCTGGACCACTGCCACCACCTCCTCTTCCACCTCCAACATGGCCAGGCTTCTTCTGGCCTGCTGCTGCCACCGCCATCATGTGGGGCTTCCATCGCTGCCACTGCAGTTGCAGTGGCAGTGGTGGCGGCGGCAGCCCCATGCAATTTTGGTGGTGGCAGCAGGCCAGAGGAGGCCTGGCCGCACTGGAGGAAAAGGAGGAGGAGGAGGAGGAGGCGGTGGCAGCAGCAGGCCAGAGAAGGTCTGGCTGCTCTGGAAGAGGAGAAGGAGGGGTGAGGAAGAGGAGGAGGTGGTGGAGGCGGTGGCAGCAGCCCCACGCAATTGCAGCAGTGGTGGCAATGGCAAGCCAGAGGAAGCCTGGCTATGCTGGAGGAGGAGGAGGAGGAAAAGGAGGGGCGAGTCCCAACCTGGTGACCCCCAAGAAGGAGTCACAATCCACAGGTTGGGAACCGCTGGTCTAGATAATCTAAAAAAAAGGCGGGGGACATCAATGATGTCATTAAGCATGAAACATTAAACATCAACCCACAGTTACACAGAGTATACCATTCAAATGTAGACCACCAAGACAAACAAATTTTGAAAATACACACACACACACACACACACACACACACACACACTTTTCAAGGCAACAAGTAACACTAGTATAACAAACATTATGTACTAAGAATTGTGTATCCCAGGGGTAACACCATGAGTTATTGCACTGGGTGACACCAATCCTAGTTATGCTACTGTAGAAAGCTATTATTTTTGAGAAACTAGAAAGTGAAGACTTATAAAATTTAACTATTATGGTAACTCCTTTCTGATCTATTGGGCAGTAATGAATTAATACTTTTTAAAAGTAATTCTTCTAGCTCTGGAATGCACAGTTATTTTGTACATTTATATAAAGCAGGAGATGTATTTTCAATGGGCTATTCTGCATGTGAGAGGTCTTCAACAAAAGGCGATAAAAGGAGGCATGCAATGCACAAATGATTTTAGCAGCAGCAAGGAGACACAAATAATTTATGGAGAGCAGAAATCTGAGTTTGTGCCACACAATAGACTTAGGTGGCTGCCCAAACTGCTTATACACCTTGACTTGAGATTTTATTCATTTCTACCTTTTGGTCAATTTTGCTTAGGAAAAGGAGCTTTCAAATAACAAAATTAGAGACAGCAGCAACTGATATTCAGAGGAGAAGTCAAAATTGCTGCTAAAACCCACAAACCTATCACTAGAAAATCACTTAGATGTGAAGGCAACATTAAAAAAAAGCTAGATTCTTTTATGTTTCGAGTCCATTGAAATGATACTATAAGTAAATAAAATGTATGTACATTTCATTTGCTAGTGCAGAAAATATATAATCATATCAATAATCAAAAATAATAAAGTGAGGTTCTGGATCTTTATATTGAATACATACCTTATATTAAGTAATAATCTGTTGTGAGCTAATGTATAAACTATTAAGATGCAAACTTTCTATCAAAAGAATCAATAGTCTTATAGCACCTTGAAGCTAACACTTTTTAAATTTGGCATGCTTTTTTACTCTTTATTTGTGGAAAAATAGCTCACTTAATCAAATTTATAGAGTAGTGCCTCAGTTGACAGATTATTATACGCACAGCTTACTGGGGGAATGCATACGGAATGTTATCAGTGAGATGACCCACTTATGAAATAAATAGACCAGAAAACAAAGCTTGGATTCAAACAAGAGTCACTTAATTTAAACTATAAAAAATTAAAGATCTACGAGGGAAAGACTACGGTCTGACTGGAGGAAGTGGCCTATCTTGACCTCCTCCTCAGCCCTCCTCCAGCTCTGAATGCTGGCCACTAAACTGTTTTGACACCAAGCCAGATGCCTTCCAAAAGAAACTCCCAAATCCCAAGACTTAAAGACTTACCTCAAACAAAACCCAAGGGCAATCTCCCTCTTCATCCCTTAGGTCCCACAACCCACAGGAATAAGTTTGTAGACCTTCCCTTCAATCAATAGGTACCTTGGGTGGTTATCATCCATCATTTTCATCCCTTTTACCTTCCAAGTGACTACTTAACCAAGGAACTAAAGTCCAATCCCATATCACATTGTGCAAGAAAGGTAGGATATAAAATCTTGAAATAAAAGGAATATCCTATATGCTCATCAGGAGCCAATGAAGGCTGGACAAAACAAAGTAGAATGGGAGATTCCTACCAAGGCCCTAAAAAGGGAACCAGCAAAAGGCTGCAGGGCTCTGAAGGGAGGCTTCATTGGCCAAGTGGGAACATTAAAGAGAAGAAACAAAGACAAATCCAGCTTTTAAATCCTCTGGTTCTGCTCCTCCATGCCCTCCTCCATCCCCTGGTGCCTCACAGGAGGATGCCATCCCTCTCTCTCCAGATCACCTCTTTCCAGGCCAGCAAAAACATCTCCTCCTCTGGGTTCAAATTCCTGCGCAAGCATGGAATTTCACAGGTTGACCTTCGGAAGGTCACAATCTCTCAGCCTCAGAGGGTGGCAGTGCCAAACTTCCTCTGAGTAAATCTTGTCATGAAATTCTTAGGACAGAGTTGCCATAAACTGGAGTCAAACTGAAGGCATAAAACAACAGCAATCCATACTGAAAAGGAAGCATGGTGGAAGGAATGGTGGAGAAACAGGCACAAAGATGATAGCAAGGCTAATTCTCCATGCTGTACATATGAGAGTCCTATGAATTATGTAACAGTTGAAAAGCCCAGTGAACCAGCCCTATATGGAAAGGCAAGTATGAGTATCTCATCTGCCTAAGAGATGCTAAGATAGTGTCTGCTTTCTTGATGGATATTTATGGAAGAAATAACGACAGATTGCAGCTCTTTGGTAGTGTCATCAAGCAGGACTTTGTAGCAATATTACTGGGTCCCACTTGACATTGGAGTTTATCAGACAAGGGAAATTGAAAGTATAATCCAATCACAATCTGAATGCAATCATGGGATTTAACGTTATTGCGTGATAGACTACCACATGCAATTTCGGGCAATGGGAAGTCAGTCCGCACGCAATCATGGGGCTTCATGTTACTGCATGAGAGGTGATCACACGCAATTTTGGGCAATGACAAGCTATTTTCAGGCAATGGGAAGTCAGTTTGAATGCAATTCAAATTCACGTAAACTCGCTGAACTAGCAAATTAACGTGAATGCGTTCTGGCCCCACATCCTTGTCATTTGAAATTAAGAAAAATTCCTCCTGTGTGATAAACTCCATAAAAAGCAAGGGAGTCCCAAGACCAATTTGCCACATTATGAAATACATGAAGCAATACAGAGTGGACTCTAAAAGCAGTGGGAGGGGAAAAGCCTACAATTTTCCAAAGGAGCTGCTACTGCTTTTGGAAGAGAAGCAAAGCAGGCAAAAGTCTCCCAAACGAAATTAATTCCCCAAAGAATGGCAGTACGTCCATACCAATTGCAACGCTACTGCCTGCCTTTGAAAGCTCTGCCTTAAAAGAAAAACACATGATCTACTAGTTGCTTAAGAGTCCACCCTTCACTACAGGGATATTTGCAACAAATTAGCACTATGCCTTGTTCAATTTACCCAAGGAAGCAGCTTAACTCTTTTCTAGTGTAACTTGTTTTATAGGTACCATCTCTGTCACCTCTGACTCTATTTCTCTCTTGATCCAGGGTTTTTTTTTAAAAAAACAAACCAAAAAACAAAAACAAAACAATAGTGTATGAAATATGTTGGCTCCAGTATTATTTACACTATGAATGGTCCAAATCCCAGTTATATGTAAACAACTGGAATGGATTTATTTCATTGTCTCCTTCATTCTCTATTGTAACTGAAAAATGATTAAACTGATCCAGATGTGTTTTTTCTCTCTAACCTCACTCATTGATGCCAGACAGCAATGGTAACAAATTCTGGAATATCACTCTCAGAGAGTCTTCAATATTCAGATTTCTTTTAAAGAAATGTTTTTCTCTCCAAAATCAGGTAACCTAGATTTTTTTAGGGGAGAAAAATTGATAGAATTTCAATCTACTGTCCCCCATCCAATTTTATGAGTGTGGTTCCCCCCCCCCTCTTCACTGACCTTGCCATGTTGAAGCTTCATTAATGTATTTTCCAAGTGCATAGCTCCCCCCCCCCCCGTAACATCAGTGGAACCCACTCCCTGTGCCATCTCCCAAGGGCTGTCTCTCACTGTGAGAAATAATTCAGCTGGACACACTTTAACTGCATGGTTCCGTCCTACAGAATCCTGGGATTTGTAGTTTTGTGAGTCACCATCACACTTTAGAGCTGCAAAAGACCTTGTAAAACTACAAATCCCAGGATTCCATAGGATGGAGCAACAGCATATAAAAGGCTGTCAAACTGTGTTTTATTTCTACAGTGTAGATTGCAGCCTGGGTGCCAGGTTTTGGTCCAGAAAGCTCTGGGTTTGGGATGTTCTTAAACTGGCAGTCCCAGTGACATTTTCCCAGAGCTCATGTGAACCTTTAAGGGGTCTTGGATGACTAACAGTTGCAAACTGTTTCACTGGTTGTTCCTCTATTTTTTCTGGTTGTCAGTATCGCATAGGTCCGTGCACTAG
>NC_056526.1:87108324-87178324 GCF_019175285.1 Sceloporus undulatus
ACATACACAAACCTGAAAGTTCAACAAGAGAGCATGGAGTAAAGGTGGGGAGGAAAGGGCATGTATGGGAGGGCCCTCCATGATTATGTTTTCCATTGTTTTACTGGACACACTGCTGCACCAATGCACTGTACAGGCGGTGCATCGCACATATGACTGTGTGGCCAGACTGGGTGTCTGATGGAATGGCATCTGGGCAGGAAGTGCAAGGTAATTGGAGAGTGCAAGTGATGTGTTTGTGCGATGGTGCACGCGCATGGTGGGGAGGTGACAAAAATAATAACCACACTGACACTGTGTGGTGTGGATAGTCCATGGGTATTCGGCCTGCCTTGCAAGTGGGCCGTGTGGACAGTGCAGTTTTGAATTGCTTTCATAAAACCCAGGATAGAACATTTTCCTGTCCATCTACTCTGGCCCTAAGAAGTACAATTCAAAGATATAGCCATGTTAGACTGTAGACTCAGTATGTGGACAGATCTTGTAGCACCTTTGAGACTAACTGAAATAAAGAAGTTGGCAGGAGAGATTCTGAAAACCGATAAAGATTTTGGTCAGGACAAGAATGCTGATGAGATTCTGAGAAAGACAACAAAAATTGAAACTGACAGATTTTCTCATCCTTACTCAAGCTCCATGCTGTGACGTTAATTTTTGGTGGGGCTAAAGCCAAAGCTGTAAGAAAAGCCATGAATCTGATTCACCAGTTATTGCTCAAGTATGTTATAGGAATTACTGTAACCCATTATGGGTGTGCCTTCTGGGCATCTGTCAGATGCTCCTGGGCATGTATCCCATTTGAGACACCCCTGGTTTTCTATATGTATCTAGAATAGCAACTGTTGGCTGAGTCATTTCCACACTGAGCAAGCAGTAGAGAGGAAGCATTAAAAACAGCAACAAAAGCTACTTTTGAAAACAAGGGAAAATACAGTATGAAAGAAACACAGACATACATCTTGAAGTAATTATACTACAGACACAGACCTGTCAATGCATGCTTTCCAGTCACCTTCACCTGATCATGTGTCGTACATATGTGGTCTCTGAAAAGGCAATATCATAGTGATGCCGTGGGAGAATCCTAGTTTCAAAGCAAACTTTGTATGAATATAGCTGCTGTTCTTGTTCTTGGCTCTGCTTTTATTTAAGCAATGTCTAATTGTGCCCAATTTGAGCCTTTTAAAGGTTAAAATATGGCCTCTTTTTTTAAAGCTTCCCCCATCAAGATGTCAACAGAAACTTGGAGTCGGTCTCTGATTCTAGCAAGAATTTTAATTACATCTTAAAAAGCAGGTCTGAGACCCATAGATATTCTCACCTTTCTTCTTAAATCACTGGGCATAATCCCTTTTGACAATATTACTCTTTTGATATGGTAGTGTTTCAGTGGGCTGAAGAGTAAAGGGAACTTCAGTGAATTATAATCCTATCCATTCATTTGCCTTTCCCCTAGGCATATGTAACTTGTGAGCCATCAAACCATTCACAGATATACATGGTGGCTCTTCAAGATCTTGAAACCATTTTCCTTCCCATTTTTATTGATTGATTGCCTTCAGAACTGTAAAAGCAGGTCACAGACCATGGTTTGTAATGTATTTCAAGTCTAATCCAGAAGGTAATTTCTCTGTTGTGTCCAGTGCGTGAATTGGTTCTACCTTATTTCAGGTCAGGTGCATTGGCCTGTCCACAATGTGGCCACACAGCTTCCCTTACTGAGGAATGACCATCCAGTCACCTTTTGGGGGCAAGTAACATATTATTTTCTTTCTTGAGATGGCATGGGAAGAATGTTACTTTTATAAGATGGGAAATCTGTCATCCTCCAGCTGTTGTTGAACTCTTATCTGAATAGCCAATGTTGAGAGGTAAAAGAAGTTGGACTCAACATTTGGAGGGCCATAAAGTCCTCACCCTTGATCTACCCCACACTGCAGCTTTTAAAATTGTGTACCCAGACACTGATCAATACAGTACAATGTGGCAGTCCACTTGGCATTGCCATACTAGAAAAAAAAACGAGCTGTCACAGCTAAACTGGTTATGTTGGTAAACATCTGGAGGCAATTGAAAGGCAGATCAGTGAATATGGACTGAGTTATCCTTCTTCTCAAGAGGCAGGTTAACAGTTTGGGTATATTCCAGGAATCAATCCTGAATCGCAATTCCCAATTTTCAGCGGTTGCTAGAAGTACATTTCCACAATTGAACCTAGCATCCATCACATTCACAGGCCAGCCTTGAGTCTCAGCTAGCTGCCTTGATTTCTTGATGTGAGGGAAAGGCAGGATATAAATAAACCGATGCAACACAATTTGCTCCTGAAGATGTCTGTTTTAGGCGTGGTGATCCATCCCTTAGTTAAATCCATTTTGAGTGTTCTACATAGTGCTGACCAGACTGTTGAGTGGAGTTGGTTACAGGAAACAGATAGCTCCCCTCTTATTACAGCTCCATGGATCCATTTCCAGACATAGTTGAAGGTGCTGGTCATGACTTATAAAGCCCTATATAACTTCTACTCAGGTTATCCAAAAGACTGAATTCTTCCATGTCCTTTCAGGACAGGCCTCTCAGGCCCACCACCTTCAGAGTTACACTGCCAACACACCTAAGAAAGGGCCTTCTCAGTGGCTATTCTCAGATTATGGAACTTTCTTCTGGGTAGACTAGGCTGACTCTCCCTATCAATTGTTCCACCAGCAGGCATCTGATTGCCTGTTACTGTCTTTGGTTTGAATAGGGATGTGCTTTTTAATATTATATTTCTTATGTATTATTGGTGTGACAGTTTTAATTGTGTTAATTAGTCTTAATGTACTTTGCATTTTAATATGTCTAATGTATTATGTTTTTACTGGAACATGGTATTTTTAATTATGCTAGAAACTGACTTGTATCCTAAGCTGGGCAGAAAGGCAGGTTATAAATCAAATCAAGTCAAATCAACAAGTCATACATGTGGAAACATGTATTTGTATAAAACAATTTGTATAACACAGCATTGTCTTCTTGCTTTCCTCCTTGTATACCTGGCCATAGGTTTCCAGTAGTACCTGTGTTTGGTTAACCACATAAACTGATTATGTTTGAAGCACATGTAGCTGAGCCTGGAACCTATAGCTGAGTTAAAAACATTCACTTTCTGAAGATGTATTTCTACAAATAGATTCTACAAATGAAACAAATTAAACTTTCAAGACTCTTCCTTGTTTTTCTCCTTCACTATTGAATCAAAGCAATCATTGTACGGAGAATGTATAACATTTCTCTACTTTCATTTATAAAACACATGTATGAAACAGTTGGAAAATGGCTCTTCAGATGCATGTCATCACAGTCTGCAGATCGCCAGACATGAGTAATAATACGAGATTCTAGCAAAATGAGTTGCTTTGCTTGCTTCACAAAGAGCCATCAATCTCAGACTCAATCATATCTTACAAAGACATGCAGCTCTGGCCATTTTCCAAGTCTTTCCTGAAACTGATCTGAATAATGCAGGCAGGTGTGGAAAAACAGAGCTAGTTTCCCCCATTTTGACAACAAATATTAATGTCATTTTAAATTTTGGTCCAAGGGCCAGTTTTGCAGCTAAATACCATCTTTAAGACTATTCAGGCTTTAACTTTTCAAATAATAATTTAATATAAGTAATATATAAGAATTTTAAAGGTACTTTAAACAAACCTCTAAGCATTCCATATATCTTATTCGTTTATTTTATTTATATTCTACCTTTCCCCCAGTTTTGGTGATATTGAGAATTAACCACAATTGGGATGGGAAAAGTATGAAAAAAGATAGCAGACAGTCCAAACCCCACTTTGTAGCACTCAAAGTCCCTGTTGCTGTTGCATGGCTTCAAGTCATTTCTGACTTAAGGCGACCCTAAGGCGAATGTATTGTGGGGTTTTCTTGGGAAGATTTGTTCAGAGGAGGTTTGCCACTGCTTTTCCCTGAGGCTGAGAGATCATGACTTGCTCAGTGGGTTTCATGGCCAATTTGGGAATTTTACTCTGGTCACAGTCCAATACTCAAACCACTACATCATGTTGGCTCTCCAGAGACCCTGTAATGACTCCCAGATCCACAATCCCCCGAAGTTTTTTTGAATTGCCAATTGGAAAACACCCAGATAGAAGGAGTGTACCGTTCTTCGTTCAAGGGTATATGATAGCTGTGCTCCCCTGCTAGAACCTCCAGACAAGCTCAAGTAAACCTACTTCATATGTTTCAACAAAAAGGACTAGGCCACCTGTCCTGTGTGGAGTGGGCATGGGGTGTGGGATTGGTTTTGTTCATCTTCTGATTCTGATTGTTTATTGCTTTGCTTATTAGATATACTACTATCTTTCACATTTGCCAACACATTCTTCTCCTCTTTAAATAAAAGAAAGAAAAATAAAGATTGTGCTTTGGCGGTAGCTGGGACACTTGAGGGATTAGGTACAGAACTTTCTTGGATCTTCATTTTAGCCCTATTAGATAACACATGGATCAGATGAGACAGAAAAGCACAGGCTCAGCCTATGCTATGCTGTCCCCGTTGGTTACCCAGATCAGTCCCTGGGTTGGTGCAGAGATGGATGGGTGTTCACACAACTGTGCCTATACTGACCCAAGACTTGAGGCCAACATGTGCTTCTTCCTTTGCCTCACCATCACTTTCATTCAGAAGCCCCTCTATCACCACCTCTGATGCAGAGATGAAGCACCTGGCCATATGGGTGCAGCTAGGCACCACATTTCTGCATCAGATACAGAGATGGGGTGGACTTCTGCATGAAAGTGATGACCAGCAAAAGAGGAATGTGGCAGGGTATAAACAGCTAGGTTTCCTCATAATTTATTTCCATGACAGTAAATGGACTTGCTAAATATCTAGTTGTCAGAGTGTTGTTAAAGGCCTAGGCAGTGTTAGTAAAAGTGTAATGTGGCAACCCTGATCTATATTAAGCCAGAGACAATTGAGCCAAGATTTCATGGGATGTGATTGCATATCGTCACAAAACAGCTTTCCCTTCCACCATGTCCAAACAGCAGAAAGTCCATAAAAGAGGAGAAGTAAATCAGTAAAACCTACACTGCCTTATTGCTCATATGCATTAAGGCTAATTAACAGTCAAGTGGCTATTTTCTAGCAGCAAATTAACTGGAAATGTTTGACTGTGCAGGAAGAGGAAATTACATGATAAAATATTATCACTTCACAACTCTCAGCTGCTAATGGGAGCAAATGAGAATCAAGGTAATACATGCCTAAATCATTAACACCACTGCGGGAAATGGAACATTGTAGATTTTTGGACTGTTGCACACTTCCAGGTCTTGAAACTCTCTTCTCTTAAAATGCCAAAGCTGTGGCTCACCTAATGAAATCTATTGTCAGCAAGGGTGGTGGTGGTATTTCTTCATAGGGTGCACAGTTGACTTTAAAAATTTACTCGCACATCATGGCTGTTTCCATTCATAGCTTCAAAAATAATGACACAGTTTTATTTTATTCATGTATTATTTATTTTTTAAAAAAATAGAACTCCACCTGATATAACAAAATCTTGAGTTCATGAAGGGTAGACAGTGGTGCCAAAATCCCTGGACACCAGTAAGTAAAATGAGTAGGAGCTCCTAGTGCAATAGGCTGACTCATGACATTTTGAAAAAGTATGAGTCAAAGTTCCTAAAGAGCCCTCCAAGGCCATTTAAAGTAATACTTGATATAGTGTGCCTTCTAGATTTTTTTCCTGAATTAAAGTAGCCCTAAGATGAATCTAGAGGCCCAAAACACATGGGAAAAATGACACAGCTTCAGGCCTGAAGCTGTGCCAAGGTTGCATCATTTGCAAAAAAACAGTCCAAGAAGAAGCAGATAGAATCTCCTCTTTCTGGCAGCCTAGTTCAAGCCTAGACTGGGACCAGACATGTGCGGTTGCCATGGTCCTGGTGCAAATGGCATCAGTATAGTCTCCTGTCACTCTATTTAGCCTGTCTGGTTTGGGCCCAAAATGGGGCTTTCTTGACAAAAGGGATAAAGTTCTGAGTGACAAAGTTTCCCTTTGCCTTCCTCTTAGGCCAAGAGCATGTGGTTTGCGAAGGTCACTCAGTGGGTTTCCATGGTTGAGTGGGTGTTCAAACTCTGTTCTCCAGAGTCCTAATCCAGTGCTCAAACCACTACATCATAGTGGCTCTCAATGAAGTAATACACATTACTGCATAAAAAACCTCACCATTTAGAAGTCCATTTGAAGAAAAAGATGGAACAGACGTTAACATTTACAAAATATTCCTTCCCTTAATAGGCCATTTGGAGTAATATGCATTGCACTACCATTCATCTTTCTGAAGGACCATTTGAAGTAATTGAATTAATATTCATTACCTCCTAAAGACTGTCCCAAATGGCTATTCAAAGTAATTGAAATAACATACATTGCCATCTAAAAAAAAAAAAAAAACCTCCTCCAAAAGACCATTTTAAGTAGTTGAATTAATATACATATACAAAGATTAGCATTGGGGAGGGGCTGGGATGAACTCATAAGGCCATGATATGATTTTTTTTTTTTGTATAGTCCTTGGAATGCAGAATTAGGGACAAGTAGTGAGTAAACTGTCCTTATGACCTTATAAGATTCGTAGAACCAAGTGGCAGTGAATAATGGCCACTCTTGGAAACGTAACGTTGGACCAGACGTTATGTTTTAGATGACAATTTCCAAAATCCTCCACCAGGATGATGGCTGGGGAGTGCAGGCTCTGACTGTATTTCAAAGAAAGAAAAGAAAGAAAGAAAGAAAGAAAGAAAGAGAGAGATTGATTGATTGATTCCCAACTTCTGTATTGGGCTATCTAGACTTTTTGGATGTTGCAAAAGTAATTACCTAAAGCTCCTGAATATTTCAGCCAAGTGAACAGGAAACAGAGGAAACTTTCCATGTTTGTCTGGTGACTGGAATGCACAAAATATGCACATGATTACAAGATTAATCTGTTTGAAAAGAAGTAGCAAAAGAAAGGCTTTTCTCTTGTGTACACAACTGTGACTAATGAGACTTCATAAGAATCTTTGCCACATAACTATTTCTAACTACCATCTCTGGGCACTACTAAGTGAGTTGTTTGGTTATACTTGACTCTGTTGTTTTATTTACAATAGCTGGCATATTAGGATTTTCAGTGCCACCACTGTTTATTGATTCTTTACTGACACTAACTTTTAGCACAGCAGAGCTGCATTTGTGTGGTCTGCATTCATTGACTCTTAAGATGCAGAGCAGCCAGCCAAATCCCAAATACAACCAGTTGACAGATGAGCTTAGAACTGTGCTCCAATAGAGCCAATGCAATCTATCTCTTACCCCAACATGGAACAAGAATGGAAGAAGTTAGTGATCTTTATTCATAATAGAAATCCACAGTTGAAACACCACACCACACTATTATCTTTAGCATTAGACACCAATATCAGATAAAAGGCCCTCCCTTCCATTCCAGCTGCCACTGCTGTGACCTCTAAAAGGAGAGAAGAACAAGCACAGCTCCATCTTGCCTTCATCCAGCAATGGATGATAGGCCCTCAATTTTGCACTGCTGTGGTCTAGGAGAAAGAAAAGAAGAGGTAGCAACAGTTCCACCCTGTGTCAGCTCCAGCATAAGATTAAGAGCCCTCCCTTCATCCCAACAGCCAGAGATGAGAAGGGAGAGAAGAAGAGACAGACAAAGCTCCATCATACTTTAGCCCCAGCAACAGATTAAATAATAGGCAATATCTGATGTACTGCCATTCTCTTTAACTTACGTTTCAGGTTTTATATAGAGTATGAGACAGAGAGCAGAGAACTGCCAAAGAGTTTATCGCACAGGGCTTCAGGGAACAGTCGGAGAACGGAACTGAAGGGGCCAGGAACGAGTGTGGAATGAGTGGGGGATGCATTTTACTGCACGCATTTTAAGTGCAGCAGAAAAAGTGGGACAGAAGAGTATTAATCAGGAATGCTCCACCAAATTGGAAAATTTGGGACCCTATTATTAGTGGCTGCAAAAATAATCCAGTTTGACATCATTTTAACTTCCACAGCTCAAGGCTATGGAATTTTGGGAGATGTAGTTTGTTGTGGGACCTGGGCAATCTGATAGAGAAGGCTAAAAGCCTCACAAAACTACAGTTGCCAACTGTAGCCAAACATTTTAAGAATTAATTAACTCAAAATTCTTCTCCTAACTGGACATAAAATTATGAATTATCTTCCATAGAACTCTGGTTCCTCACTAAACACCAAAACCTAAGATTCCATAGAATGCATCCACAGAAGTTAAAGTAGAATCATGGTGCTATAACTGTGAAGTGCAAAGAAGTCTTTCAAGTTCACTATAACCTCCAGAATGCCATCTCAGGGTTCATAAGATTCACTGCCAGACTAGATCCAAACCTGTGTAATTTAAGTCAAAGCCTTATGTTTGTCATGTATACTGGGGTGAATCCATCAACAATTGTTCTTTGTGTACCTTCAAGTCATTTATGATTTATGGTGACCCTAAGGTGACCATACATTGGGGTTTCTTGGCAAGTTTCTTCAGAGGGGGTCTGCCATTGCCATCCTATGATGTCAGATAGTGCAATACCAGTGGGAAATTATGGATGAGCTGGGACTCAAATTCTGGTCTCCAGAGTCATAATCCAGTGCCCAAACTGGATAGTATTTTCATGTAAAAGACTCTTTTACATGAAGGCAGGATGAACATTTTAATAAAGATTTCACATATTCTTTGTTCCTAATGACATACCATTGAAAATGTTTTGTATTTTAAAACTAGCTGAATCCATCATCCTTTTGTTATGGCTGATTTTTTTTTAAAGAAAAGAACCCCATTTATGTTTACAAGAATGTTTTATTATTTTGTGTATCTTAAAATACTACATGGAACATAACATAAATGTTTTTTAATCTCCTGACAATGAAGAAAAATAAGGAAACGTTTAAAAAGAACTACATAATGTAGGAATGAAAGAACAATGCAGAAATATTTCTCTTAATGATATCTTTAATAAATCCTCTATTTTGTATTCTATTCCTCATCACAAAGATATATAATTATGTTTTTCTATAAAAAAAATAAACCAAATAGAGCAATGAAAGCACTGAGCTGAAATAATATTTCTTATTTATATCTTTAATAAATTTTCTTTTCTATACTCTGCTTTTATCAAGAAGACGTTTAAAAAGTGCAGCTAGCCATACCTTCAAGTACTTCTTTTTTTCAAAAAGGAAAATAAACCAAAATTATTGTATTTGAGGTTCCTTGGTAAAGGCTTTGAAACCATAAAAGAGTAAAAATACATATCAAGGCATCATAAAAATGAAGTACCAGGCAACTTCTGTTTTTTTTTAATGTTTTTTATTTCAGTACAAAAGCGAACATATCTGTAACACACGGCCTTAAACTTTGATTTTGAATGATTAACCCAGTCCTTCAACAATGGATCCCTCCCTCCCTACAATTTAAAGTAGTCTAAACTCTGATTAAGTTGGAAATAACTATGATGGCATCTGGAAGGCATTTTGCTAACAGAAGCACAGCCAAGGTATCACCAAAATAAAACATGTGGACCTAGTATGTTAACTCCAGCTACGTGACAAAGGAAAGCAACGACCCTCTTGCATTAAATTCTCAAACGTCCCTTTGATGTACGATGCTCAGGTTTAGAAAGGGAATGGTTCACCCAGTATGGATTTCTTTTAAAAATATTATTACACCCCCAAGTATATTCCAGAATGTGGTTACCTTTTAGCAATTCTTGATGCCTGTGGTTTACAGAGATGGAAAACCGTAGTTATTTCACACCTCCCAGGACTTGTTATGAGTTTGTCTCAAGAATGTGCATGTTTGCAAGGCATGTAGGGTGTTTCAGATAAATAAAGTGAGCACAAAACAAAGTACTTCTGTAGGAAGAAGAAATGACAAGGTCCCGATGTTTCCGTGCTTGCAAAGTACACAGGTAAGTTCAATTAATTTGAGGAGGGATACACTCTTTAAATAAGCAAACTTTGGGACTGCACACATGTGCAATTGGTCCCAGCAAGCCTCATAGGGAGGAAAAACTGACAAAAGAGGGGATCCTTCATCAAATTAATAGAACTTGTCTGTAATCTGCATGCACTGAAAGAGCAAGTCATCAGAAAATGAGTCTCCAAAAGGACGGAGAACACTGTAGTTTAAATAAATATCTTCAAATTAATAAAGATAAAAGACAGCATACAGTTGTAAACAATTTCCCTTTTTGTTCTGGCCCTCTATTCCTTTAATTTCTATAAATAATTCAGTTTTGGATCTGGGAGATAAATTTAAAAGACTTGAGCAAGCAATCTTGCACCCACTTTGTTAAATGGTACTGTATAGACCCATGTAATATTGACATGTAGTGTTGACAAATGCAAGCTCATTCACATCAGACCGAACAATAACAAGCACAAGTACCAAATAAGATGAACTACAGAACTGCTCTGCGGAAAGGGCCGTTGTAGAATATATTTATTTTTACTGAACTCTTAGTGGGGAAAAAACTAAACACAAATTCCTGCATCAGTTGGAAAAGCAATTAAAGAAGTAACATGCCATATATCATATGCTTTCATTGATGTTCAATTTAGTATTCCCAGTTATTTGAATTTCTTCCCTCCACCCCAGGTTCTAGCAGTTTGAAGCAGTATGTTATCCTTTTCAAGTTTATCCTTTTAAAATATATATTTTAATAATGATTTGTTGCTTTCATAAAGGCAATGAGAAAAACAGATCAATCTGTGATATGCAAGAAAAAGCCTGGTACATCATTTGAAGCTATATGCACATCGTAAGCCAAAGTAAACATTCAGAGAAGCGCTGTTAGACCATATGTAAGAATGGTAGAACATATTTTAGTGAACCTTCCATACAATGTAGTAAAGGTGAAGCAAAAGGCAGATTTTTCTCATATTCTGAGCACATTTAAACTACTAATACTTGTATTTTCCCTTGTGATCAGATGGCAACACTTCACACATTTGCTGCTCTGGATCTCTCCTGATAAATCAAGCAGACTGTTAGCTCTAAGGAGTTTGCTTTGCTCTCTGGGGCCTGCTTCATTTCAATTTGTGAATCATATCTGGTAGCAAAAGAGCTGCATCATTCAATGGAGGGTATAATTACTGCCACAGAGAGGGACCTTCATTGGACTGAAATCCAGGTTCATCACAGATCCTGAAATTTCAGGGCCCAAACCTAAGACATGGGGACTAGCTTGGGTGATATTACAATGATGTGGGCCCTGGTGATGTGATAAAGCATGGTGCTGCATCTAACACAGCTGCTCTGTGTATGTCATTCAAACAATAGCAAAAAATCCTACACACAAAAATGTCTAACAAATGAGAAAATATTTATTAGGTTGGAAATTAGACTTCCTAAGCTCTGATTCGAAGAGAAACAGAACCAAACTTCTCCCGCATTGTTTTTAACACCTTTGCAAGCATTGCTTCAAACAATTCATGGCACTTGACTTTATGAGCCAAAAGAAAGGTTTGCAGATTCTAAACCATCAGGATTATTATAGTGCTAATTATAATCACTAAATATTTCCCCCCTTGGGGAGAAAATTATACTGCTGATAGAAAGAAGAAGACAAAGACAAAAAAGGAGAAGAAGGAGAAGAAGAAGAAGGAAAAGAAGAAGAGACCAACAGGGAAATAGAGAAAAATAGGACCTCTATTAATGGACTTAGAACTTTAAAATGATGGAGCTCTAACATATTCCAGTTGCTGAAGCAGAAAAACATAGAGGAAGAGAAGCATGACGAAGGGATAGAAGGTGGAAAAGAATGCATGAGAAAGACAAAATTGGGGGGGGGTGTAGTCAGGTGCATTGGGGAAAGAGAATGAGAAAGATATCAAAACATAATAGATAATGGAAGGAGGGAGAAGAAGGGTACCAATAAGAGATGTGGGAAGGGAAAAGGTATGAGAAATAGAGTGAAGAAGAAGGAAGGTGTTGTGAACAGAAGGAGAATAAAGATGAGGAAAAATAAATTAAAAAAATAAGGGAAAAAAATATGTGGAGCCAAGAACTCGGGATGAGTGTGTTTTTATGTGAGCAAGAGGAAAAGAATGGAGGGAGATGACATTTAGGTGGGAGTTGTGGTCATGAAGAACAGGATAAAGAAAGGGAGAAAACAAGAGAAAAATAAAATCAAAAATCAAAGGGGGTAAGAGCTGACAAACACAGACTTTCACACCAGGCTGTTCCCTAAAAATGCCGAAACTTGCATTTCCCTCAGAGAAGTAAATTGTATTGCCATTTCAACCATGTAGTGAGAGTAAGGACGGTGGGACATAAGAGGGAAAGTTAATAACAAGATAGGAAAAACTAGATGCCTCTTTCAGTGACTCCTGAGGCCACAAATACTAAGGAAACTCAGTGTTCCCTGCTGGGCTCCGGTGCTGGTAGTGGTTTGAGAGACTTGTGGGAACAGAGAGGAGTAGCTTCTCCAAAACAGTAGCTTCTCTAAAACAGCCTGGAGCTGTGGGCACCAGCAGCATGTTGTTTTGACTTATGGTGAAGCTATCACTATATCATGGGGTTTTCTTGGCAAGATTTGTTCAGAGGGGGTTTATCTTTGCCATGGCTGGAGTGGGATTTGAACCCTGGTATCCAGAGTTGTAGTCCAGTGCTCAAACCACTTCACCACACTGGATCTCACCAACAGCATAGAGTATTTTTCCCCAAGAGTGTGCTCTTGCCCTCAATGGTGTCACTAAGGGGTGTAGGGAGTGTAGCCCACACTGGGTGACACCCCAGAAGAAGGTTGACTCCCGTACACTCCCCCAGCTTAGTGCCACTGCCTCGTTCTCATGAGTAGAATGATGCAGAGGTACCAAAGAAGGCTGAGAGTACATAGCATATAGTGTAGTGTGCATGTGTGTGTCCTCCTTGGGTATATGGCTGGCAATGACTGTGTGCCTGCATACATAACAGCCATACATAGAAGGTGGATGATAGGACATGTTTATTGAAATTCATGTATGACAGGTTGCAATGGCATTCTGATATTATACATGTGTGTGTGTGGGGGGGACGTCATAGAACTTTATGCATTACCCCCAGAATAGCCCTGTGCGTCCCCAAAAGGGGCATGACCAGAATGGGATGGGGCTAAGAACCGATGTATTAGCACAGAGAACATGCCCCGGACATTCCCATCGTGTCCTACATCCGTTCAGAGGCACAATTTTTGAGAATGCTTTTTAACAGTTCTCAAAAGTTGTGCCTCTGAAATGGATGTAGGACGCATGGGAACATCCAGCGGCCGTGGCAGCATTCCTCTGTGTGATAACATCCATTCTTAGCCCCATCCCATTCTGGTCACGCCTCCTTTTGGGAACACCGTTCTGGGGGCAATGTGATGAAGTTCCTAGTCTTCTGGTGCAGAAGAACTGTGCCAGGGCCTCACACAATGCCTCACCATGTAGCTGTTTCTGTTCTTCCTCATCCACCATGGGTGCTCCTAGGGGTATCCAGCACATAATGCTGCATGTGGATGTGAGCCTTGTCCAACATCCTTCCCTTCATTTTGCACAGATTGTGCAGGATCACGCATTAAACAATGAGGGGGGTGAGGTTCCCCTTAGCCATACACAGTGTAGCAGTCAGGCACCTCCAGCGAGACATTCCTGGCACAATTCAGGTCTTGTTGAACATTCTCTCTTTGACATTGGTGATCCTCTGGTATGGCTTCATGAGCCACCTCCACATGGGATAAGCACTGTCATAGAGCAGGAGTAGATTGATCTGCTGGGCCCTGAGAGTGATGGTTTGATTCCCTGGCATGAAGATGCCAGCCTCCACAGTCTTGAAGATGGCAGAGTTGTGTGTGACATGTGTGTCATTTGTCTTCCTACTCCAGCCTGTCTCCACATCCACGAAGCACCTCCTGTGGTCACAGATCCTCCGGGGTAGGATTGAGTGGCTGTTCTTTCGGTGGATGCACTGTTCTCACTGCTGCACTGGTGGCATAGTCAGACATTGGTACCAATCCACAGTGCCCACTATTTGTGGGAAGCCCAGTTTGGCAAAGTCATCCATGATCTGCGGGTGACAGGAAGGAGAGAGAAGCAGGGGATCAGTGACAACTGTGGTACATGTGTGCACAGCCACTCCTAACCACCCTTCCAAGGCAAGGCAACAATGAGTGGGAGATGGCATCATGAAATAGGTATGGCCAAATGTGCTATTGTCAAACTTTTATGGTGGTTTGAAGGCTGTATCAAATAAAGTCCCTGGCCTGTATAGCAAATAAGATGAAAGCTGAAGATTGAAGACCAACAGTGTCTACATGATTTGTACCCCAGATTATCAAACAATTTCAGAAATTAGGCCACTTTGTTGATGTTTCTATATTTCCAAATAGAAAAGATCAGGAAATCATGAGTATATTTTAGCACTGGGGCTAGGAAGCTGTGTCCCTTCAGTTGTTGACAAATTATTACTCCTCTCATGCTTCATGACTTACCAGGCTGGCAGGGGTTGATGAGAATAAGTGTCCAACAACATCTGGAATGTTACCAGGTTCCTACCTTTTTAAATTCTCTGTATTTCGATGTAACTTTCTCTGTTTGTGTCCACTGGAAGCGTATGTAGCAAAAGAGAGCTACAGCATCTGTCCTGTCTGTGCTATAATAAGTCACAGCTGGATCTACAAAAAATGATGACAGATTGATTCCAGTTTTGATCACATTGCAATGTTGTTCTCCATTAAATCCTCTTCTTGGAAAAGGTATGTGACTTTTGCCAGCAAGCCAATGACCATTCCAATTTTGGGTGTAGCTATTTTCCATTTTTAGTAGGGCATCCAAAACACGCATATTTTTGCCTGAAATATTTATGACTATGAAATTAGCCAGCATGATGCATCTGACAGCAACCATTCCAAAGATGGGATGGTATCACTAAGATTGTTCATAAGTGAACCTCTTTCAAATAAACACAAAGTGGAATTGATTCATGTCTTTTTAAATCCCCACTGGGCTTGGCTGTTTTCATGACTAATTTCTTTCACTAACCACAGCTTCACAGCCTCTGACCTTACAACAGCAAGCAGGCTGTAGGAAAACACTGGCTTGATGTGAAGGGGCATGCTTTCGCTCATGCAAGAAATCCTTTGGGGCTTGTTAACTCTGCACACAAATAGTCCTAGCCAAATGAAGTTCTTAAACTGCTAAGGATGGCAAGCATAAACCTGACTTCCATGCAGTCAAGTTACATAAAACTTGTTAAGTTACAATGATTTTAAAAACAGAACTTTGGGCCCAATCACACTACAGAGTTATGGCACTATTATTCCACTTTAATTGCCATAGGAGTTTATCACATAGGAAAAATTGGAAGTCTAAACTAGACAGAACCAGGGGTTATCCAGGGTATCAGGCACAATTTCACAATTGGTTTTCAGACACCGCCAGATACAAACGGATTAAAATCCAAACAGAAAATGAAATGAATCAGGGAATAGTCATTTTTGGAAAAAAATACTGTGTTTTCATTTCCATTTCATTCACGAATTCACTTTCTTTGCACAATTGCTGTAGTGTGAAACTCCTTTGTGGGATTCTCCCTGTTGCTAGATTTCCCATGGTTCTTTGCTGCTTTGTTGTGCCGAGAGGGAGAGAGATGCCTTTTCTGCTCTTAAAGGGACAGCAGGCACACATACATACAGAGAGAAACACATCTTCCCTTTTAGGGAGAGAAACATCAAGCAGCTCCTCTTTCCTTCCCTGGCAGGAAGCAGATCCCATTTCTTGGAAAGTAAGGGCAGTACAGTATATTTTTATAAATAAAATTGTTTATTTCTCTGGGTGACTTCTGGTAATGCAACTACTGCTCCTTTGCACATGCGCAAAAAAGTTATTTCCAAACCATCAATGGGATTTGTACTCATCTGTCTGAAAATCGAATGTGCTTTATACCCACTTTCTTGCATTAGTGGAGCTTGTAATGCTTGGTTGTGTTCTGCGTATGATAATCAATTGCACATTTGTTTGCTTTTCTGGGATGCAGACACTTTAATCATTTTTGGGATGGAAGTACATAGGTTCCCATGTGAAAAAGTCCATAGTTTTATCCTAGGCATTGCTGAGATTTGCAGTTTAAGGAGGCACACTTAGAATTCACAGCCAGGGAGCTCCTTCAATATCTTACCAAACTTCAGATCCCAGGATTCCATAGGATGGAACCATGACAGTTAAAGCAGAATAATAGCACTATAACTGTGTAGTGTGAATGGTCCTTTTGTCATTCACCTAGCACTTCAGGTTCTGTTTCTTATGGAGCAAAAAGACAGCAATCTGGATATAATAATAATAATAATAATAATAATAATAATAATAATAATAAAATATTTATTTATATCCTGGCTCTCCCTTTGTCAGGATCGAGGCAGGTAACAACATATAAGACAGATATAAGAGAGAGGTCATTGAGAAACTCAAAGCTTTCCCAAAGTTGTTGTTTTGTGCCTTAAGGTCATTTTTGACTAATGGTGACTCTAGAGTGAACTATCACAGAGTTTTCTTGGCCAGAAGTTTCCAGAGGGGTTTCCTTTTGCCTCTCCCTGAGGCTGAGAGAGTGTGAATTTCCTATGGTAAGCAGGGATTAAAACCTTGACTTTCCAGAGCCATAGTCCAATGCTGGCTTTCAGAAGTGCAAAATCCGATTGTTGGAGGCTAGAGGCTAAGAGGGAGGGAGCCCTTGGATAACCCAGTGAGGAGAGAGTAAGATCAGTGCTCACAGAATGATGGCAGAATTTTGGAGAGAATACAATGGAATATCCTCAAAGAACACTGAACAGGAACACTCCACATTGTGATATTGTTTTGGATCACATGTTATAATTGTCTCTGTTTCCCGTGAGAACAGGGAGCAAGGTGGTCTCTTTCCCCCCCCAGCCTGTTTGGAAACTAGGTCTCTCTCTCTCTCTCTCTCTCTCTGTGTGTGTGTGTGTGTGTGTGTGTGTCTGAGGAAAGTGGAGAGGCACCATCCTCCTTCCCTGCCAGAGGTCTCCCAACCCTCAGCTTGGCTGGAAGATAGATTCTGAAGATCAGGATTTGAATCATGGTTTGGGTATGTAAACCCACTGGACCTGGTTGGACAAGTCACACTCTCTCAGCCTCAGGAGGTGACAATGGTAAACCTTCTCTGAAGGAACTTGGCAGGAAAACCCCATGATAGGGTTGTCTTAGGTTGGAAATGACTTGAAGGCACACAGCAATAAAGGGTATGGTATGGGAGGAGGCCAATGGGTGGGGGGGGGAGGTGACACCATGGGTTACCGCACCAAGTAACATCAAGCCTAGTGATGCCACTGCCCATACATTCAGGGGAGCTTCCAGAATTTATAGAAGAACATATGCTCTTAGGAGAACAAAGGAAAAGGATGTCTAAATACCTGCAAAACAGGGGAATGCTGACTGTACTGCAAGCCTTCACTTGCAGATGGGAGGGATGATGGAAGGAACATGCATAAGTCATAAACTCAGTGTCTGGTCAGTTCGTCTCACTTTTTCTTCCTTCACCTCTATTCATGACCAATAGGGTGTGTAGATAGCTTTGTTTTTTATTGTTTTGATATTTTAGGATTTTTAACTGTCTTAATATGTACTGTTGTAAAGCATTCTTATCTTTTAAATTGCATTTTACTCTTTTAAAGAGTTATGTGTTTTAATACTCCATTCGTTTAATTCAATTTTAATGCCCACTTTTGTATGTTTTTAACTGTTTTATTTTTTTAGGCTGCCTATTTTTTGGGGGAAAGCAGGATATAAATATAATAATAATATAGATTTGGTTGGACTGGATGACAACCAATCCCAATCCTGACTCTCAAAGGCATCCCAGCTCAGGCAGAAGGATGCTCAGTGCTTCTCAAAGCACAGATGTGGTTAGCTGTCAGGGCAATAAGAAACGTGTGGCTTATGTTTGGTGAATTCAGTATGTGAATTTGATTTCCCCTCTCTCTGCCAGGGCTTGTTCATGCATACAGTGGCCTCTATGCTTAATCTTGATGCTAGAGCTACTTTTAGACTCCACCAGCTGGCACTGCCATTTCATGAAC
The DNA here is from genome assembly GCF_019175285.1 of Sceloporus undulatus. Classification (NCBI taxonomy): domain Eukaryota; kingdom Metazoa; phylum Chordata; class Lepidosauria; order Squamata; family Phrynosomatidae; genus Sceloporus; species Sceloporus undulatus. The sequence goes on from NC_056526.1 coordinate 87,126,467, forward strand.
ACAGAAGTACAATTGCATACCTCATTTGCCAGTAATCACTATTAATTACACGGACTATTAATGATACATATTCTTTTCCAAGAGTTTGCAGGGAAAAGATCAGAGATTGAGATTAGTGGTGAGGTATGTGTGGATCCTCAGACAGACTGCAGTTCCCATCATCCAACACCATTATTCTGCATATTGCTCCACTTTATCAAGGATGAAGAGAGGGTAGGGGAGCTGGAGAAGCAAGGTTAAGACGTGACATTATAGCCCTGTTTAAATATGTGGAGCGGTGTCATATGAAGGACAGAGTAAGCTTGTTTTCTGCTGTTCCAGAGACAAGGACCCAGAGCAATGGAAGCAAATAACATGAAAAGAGATTCCAACTCAGCATTGGGAAGAATATCCTGACAATAAGAGCTGTTGGACAGTGGGACATGCTCCCTCCGACTGTGGTAGAGTTTTCTTCTTCGGAGGTTTTTAAACAAAGGCTGGATGGACATTTGTTGGGAGTGCTTTGATTGTGAGTTCCTGCATGGCAGAATAGGGTTGGACTGAATGGCCCATGAGGTCTCTTCCAACTCTATGATCCTATAATTCTAAGGCAACAACTGAATGGTAAACATTATCTGAATATCAGTGCAATAAGAGAATGTTTCCTGTACTAGATAACAATTACCACTGTGAAGTTGAAGGCTTTCATGGCTGGCATCCATAGTTTTTTGTGGGTTTTTTGGGCTATGTGGCCATGTTGTAGAAGCAATTTCTGAAGATGCCAGCCACAGATGCTGGCAAAATGTCAGGAATAAACTCTTCTACAACATGGCCACATAGCCCAAAAAACCCACGAAAAACTATTAATTACCATTGTTTAAAATGGGTACAAATAATCTTCAAGAGAATTGGAACCACAGTGTTAGGAATAAATACCTCTTATGTGAAGAAGTTTTCAGTGCTTTGAGTTGTAATCTCCCCACCCCAGCCGAATTGGGATAAGATTCTTCCTGACAAAATTAATTTAATTTGTGTGGGAAACAGAACCATTTTGAGGCGTGGATCTTTTTTTATTATTTTAAAAAAACCCTCTTTCATGTCCATTCTCTTCCTGTCTCTCACTCAGTCCTTCTGAATCTGAAAGACAGCAGAGATTTTATAGTGTCAGCCAGGGAATTTTGTATGATTTCTGTAGACCCAGAGCTACTGTTAAAGCTTTCGTATGGTGCCTTTCCCACATCTGGATTTTTGGCTAGTGAATACAAAGGAAATGGGTAAGGAGTCAAAGAAATATCTTATGCAGCAAAGAACTGCAGCAAGTGTATGTAGTTACACTTTTACAGTAATTTTTATTACCTTATTTTTGAAGTATCCAAAATCATCACTTTTAGTTGCTTTAAAAACCCATCTGAATGTACAAACCACTCTACTGTCATACAGAAAACAATTCAATTCCATTCTTATTGATTTAGCAGAAAGCCCTAGCAAAGAAGATACAAAACACATTCTCCTTCAGCCCACCTTCAGCCCACCAGAAAAGTGTATGAGGCAGCAATATGCCAATACTTGAAACATATGACTTTGCTCCTGTGCCATTTAGTGGGGCTGCACCCCCAAACATGAAAGTTAGTTACAGCATAAACAAAGTGAGTTCCTCACTAGGTTACAATTGTAACACTTTCTACCTATCCCTTACTACATTGCAACGCAACGCGGGATAATGAGGTGATGCAGTTATGCATTTGTTATTTTTAAAAATTCATTAACAAGTAATTGAACTAATTACAAATAACTACCCATTTGTAACTTTCAAGTTCTACATGTATATTAAGTAGAATGATGTACTGCATGAGAAAATTATGTGTGTGTGTGGGGGGGGATTTAGCAACCCGTTGCCTCTGTTGCATGTCTGAGTTGTGCAGTTTATGCATGCACATAAAGATCATGCCAGTTTTTGCCTAACAATTCTAGTTGGAACAAATTGCTCATCTTTGTTATTAAGCCAAAGAGCCAGCGTTGTTGGAAGAGGACTCCAGTGGTCATGTGGCCAGCGTGACTGTGCCAAATGCTGTTACCTTCCCATCAAAATGGTATCTATTTATCTGCTTGCATTTGCATACTTTTGAACTGCTAGGGTGGCAGAAGCTAGGACTAGTGAGGGGAGCTCAGCCCATCATGCAGTACATGGGCCTCGAACTTTCAACCTTCTGACTTTTCGACTGTCAGAATTAGTGTCTTGACTACTAAGCCACCACATCCCTAGAATTTTACTGTAACCTCCAACAATCTAATAACATCCAAAATAAAGATATCTGTTTTGGGAAAACCAAAATGAACAATTACATGTTGCAAGCTTTCAAAGTCACACTGGCTTCTTCATCAGACCAACAGGAGGAAGAAATTGAAGATGTTAGTCATAGGCCTGCATTTCATGTTTCTAATCTTAGTTCAGATGGTAGGGAGGGCTATCTGCAGTCAGGTTTGTCTATTAAATAATAAACTAGGCAATAACTCCAAAGATTTATCTTTAAAAAAAAAAACCCTGCTAGTGTCTGCAACTGTAGCATAGGACTGGGAAGACAGTGCATCTATACTATAGAAATAATACACTTTAAGTGCTGTAGTTCTTTAGCTTTTTCTGATAAAGAGTGCTTGTGCTTCACAAAACTACAAATCCTATTATTCTGTACAATGGAACCATGGCAGTTAAAATGGTATCAAACTGCATTATTTCTACAATGTAGATGCAGGCAAAAACTCGACAAAGAAGATGTTTAAAAGAGCAATATTTATTATCATCATCTTCCTGATAATATTTGATCATTTGAATCAGGGACGTGCACATTAGCATTTTTGTGTCGTAGTTATCTCACTCAACTGTCTAGCCACAACAAATTCATCAGTGTTACCTAATGAGTCCTCCACATTTGCTGTGGTTAGAGGGACACAGGACCTCCGTGAAAGTGGAAAATGAAAACAAAAGCAAACAAACAAACAAAACACACACACACACACACACACACCACTAATCAGAGAGACTCTTCCTAGGAATCTCTAGGTCCTCCAGCACATATCTGTGGTTAATATTCCCTGGACATTAGAATCACAGAAGTGGAAGAAACCTCAAGGGCCAACAAGACCAACCCTCTGCCATGCAGAAATATACAATCAAAGCACCCCCAGCAGATGGCCATCCACCCTCTGTATAAAGATAATAGAATCACACTGCAGGACCTACAAATGAGGTCCTTTAGCACAATTCTATGATCAGTTTCTGGTAGAATTATGATGAAAGACCTAGCAATTCCCAGAGAAAACATATTAACCAAATACACAAAATTATGGAGGGCCAACTGTACGTGATTCTCTAAACAGTTCTTCAATTACATGGATGCAATAAAAAAACTCATTCAGACTAATCCTTTCTCATGAGAATGGGCATTTTAAGATCCAAATGGTTGTCTTCCAAAGAAGCAGAGAGGAAGGGGAGAACAAGAGAAGATGTAAGTCAGTGAGAATATTTTTGAAAATCTTGTTAAGTCTTTTTACCTTATGTTGCTATTCCTGATCATTACTGAAATCTTTGCAGGCCCTTTTAAACCGAGTGGCCATCTTTGCAAGAAATGTCTTAAAAATGAGCAGCTACTTCAAACAAAACAAAGCAGTTGTGATGTGAAAAGAACTGTAGGATTCACTTTATCAGCCTCCTACAGGGCAGGCAACACCTGCTGTCTTCGGAGAATAATACCTCTTATCTGTACCCAAAACCATACTGCGGGATTTATTTCGTTCACCTGCTAGAATACCATTATGTCCTCTTAGTACTAAAGGGATAGGATTGGCAGTCAGGAAGCATTTTACTAATCCAATTGGTAAAAGGTTCTATCATGAAATAAAAACGGAGGTGGGAAATTTGAAATGGCAGTAAATGCCAGACTTATTGAGTTATAGGAGCTTATTGCTCCGTTTAAATAACCCGGCTTACCTCATCCAAATTAAAGCCTAAATCAGGAGGCAGTCGGGTCCTATCACAAGGATTTTGCCACTGAAGCCGCCAAGTGAATACAGCCCAGCTGCAGCCTGAGTCCCAGGCGGGCTCAAACGGCCATTTTTCCAAGTCTGAAAGCTCTCAAATTCAAAAGAAGGGAGGCAGAGCTTGCCTGGGACCCAAGGTGTAGCCGGGCTGTACTCAACTTGTGGCTTCGGTGGCAAAATCCTTGTGGTAGGACCCATCTGCCTCCCAATTTGGGCTTCAATTGGGATGAGGTAAACTGGGTTATTTAAGCAATAACCTCCACAGATTTAATTTATAGATATGTTCCACACTTCTGTATTTACATTTCCAAAAAAAAAAAAAAAAAAAAAACAGCAATAAATTCACTCATAACCTGCTTTTCTGGGGTGAGGTGGGAGTGATGGGGTGGGTCTTCAGACTCTTCCCCTGTTCTTGCAATTGCTTTCCACAGATCCTTTTACTTTACACAATTTAAGCACTATGATTCGATATTTTACATATAATTTTATTATTAAAACAAATAATAATACAACAGATATTACAATAAAGCACATAATTTAAACATAACACTTCCATCTTAAAAACAAGCATTCTACTAGTTACTAATTACATACACTCATATTAATTATCCTATCCCCTAACTAATTAATAACACTCCGAGCAATAAACCTTCCCTCATCCCTCCCCCTCCTACTTTCCATAAACCCCAAAATTTATGTTTTCTTTTAATACACATACAGTGAACCCTTGTTATACCCTGGGGTTTGGTTCCAAGATCCCCTGTGGATAACAAAATCTGTGGATGCTCAAGTCCCATTAAATATAACGACATAGCAAAATGGTATCCCTTATAAAAATTAGAAAATCAAGGTTTGATATTTGAAATTTATGCTTTTTTTGAACATTTTCAAACTGTGGATGTTTGAATCCATTTATAAAAAAATGTGTATATACGAAGGGCCGACTGTATTTAACCCTCTAAATAAATCCAAATAACCTATCCATAATAACATCCTCCCCCCTCCACCTTTCTACTTCTTTTCTCTCATACTTTCATTCCTCCTGGACTGAAGGCTGAAATGTAGGACATGACTTCAAAAAAAGAGGACGTCTGGTCACCCTGGGTATTGTCCACACTACATTGCATTTTCAGTTGACACCCATACTCACATGCACACCCTATAGTCCTGGATATCAGTAGCACCCCAGTTCTGCATACTGTTGCCCTCCTGTATCATTCATCTTGGCACTGTGCTATGTACAGATGCGTGTCTTTACAACACAAGTCAGTAGTTCAAAGAAACGGATCCTTTTAAACAATGCACTTACAAAGTCTACATGGCTAAGCATTAAAAGTGCAGATAAACCACCAGAAAAGAAAATTTTACGTGTCTACTTGTGTATTTTTCTTCTTTAAGTTCTGACTTTGTGTTCCAAAGCATTTCTAGAATTCCTTTTCTACTTGAGGGAAATAAATGTACTGGAAGTATCTCATATGCAGAAAAGGAAAAATGGAATGCTAGTTTCTGCTGAGTCTCTGATTAGTAGGAACGAATATCAAGGCTAGTCAGCTGGCCAAAGAGACAGAGTGAGTATACACCAAAGTCTGTTTACATTGATCTGCCAGATGCAGACATAACTAATCATACTTCTGGGATAAATATCAGAGAAGCCAAATTTGTCCTTAATTTTCATCAGACAGCAATGGTCCTGAATTTTTGTCAGTCTGATTCTTCCCAGAGTTCAAACTTCTGAATTATTTGATTTCACATCCAGAGTAGAAGGAATGCATTAAGAATTGCCAATTATTCCATTTTTATAATGTTTCCTGGTTCTACAAAGGAGCCCTGGTGGCGCAGTGGTTAAATGCCTGTACTGCAGCCATTCACTCAAAACCACAAGGTTGCGAGTTCAAGACCAGCAAAAGGGCCCAAGCTCGACTCAGGCTTGCATCCTTCCGAGGTCGCTAAAATGAGTACCCAGACTGTTGGGGGCAAATTAGCTTACTTGCTAATTAGCTTACTTGCTATTCACCACTATGATCTTTGGAATAGCGGTATATAAATAAAACAAATTATTAATTAATTACAATGAGCAATTTGCTAAAGCACTGAATTCTGATGTGTGTTTCTCCTGAGCTCCACCCATTTATCTTGGAATATTGGAAAAACAGTGTAGGAAAAGCAATCTTGCTGTTGCATTTTTGCATCAAAAAATGTTCAAGTTGGCCAAGATCTTACACAATCCTGGTGAAGGAAAACCTCTGCCTCTGAAATTAAAACACCATCAATGCTAGCAGAAAAGGAGACGGCCACATAATATGTGCCTCTCACTGCCTATTTTCTCAGTGCTGGCTCCGAGGGGTGCTCCAAGCCAAGGTACTGTTGAAGATGTCTACAATCACCTGTAGCAAGGTATGCATGCAGTGGATTGTTAAACTCACCCTGCATAATTCTTCTCAAGCATTGCATCATTCTACTTCATATACATGTAGATACTGAGAGTAATTAGTTCCAAAAGGTGATCTATTAGTAATTAGTTTAATTATATTTTATTGTAATTTTTCAATAACAAAGGCATAATTGCATTATCTTACAGTGACAATGTAGAGGGTAGATGAGTTCACCCAACATTGTTCATCACTACTACCAACCTTCCACTTGCAAAAAGAATTTCTGGATACCTCCTTATATAAGCCCTCAAACTCATGTATTTGCACATAGGTCCATTGCATAGGTGATTTGAGTCCATTGGTATAGTATTATGTTGATATATACATTTTTCTGCCTTGGGGGGGAAAAACATGCAAAAAGCAAAGTTGAGGGGATTGTATCTGTATCCATTTCTTTTACTAATTGTTTCACTAATGTGCACTAATAAGATACAATTCCCAGAGAAGTAGCTGTCTGAGCTTGCATAGCAAACGCAAGAAGTTTGGGACAACTCAAATGCTCTTAGCCTCAGAGGAAGGTAATGGCAACCCATTTTTTAACTAATTTTGCCAAGAAAATGATAGATTTGCCTTAGGGTCTTCATAAGTTGAAAGCAACAAAAACACTTCACTTTTTCACATATAAAGAAGTGCCTTCTGAATTGGCTGGTATACACAGTATAATCAGATAAATGAGGGAAAAGAAGGAAAAAAGTTATTTCAGCGACCACACAGAAATCATGGCATGTCAATTACAATATTGCAGGTTAATATTGTTTGATATTTTCAACATGGAGAATCGAACTTTATTGGTTTTCCAACTCCTTGTAAGCTTGGGTATTGCTTTGGGTAAAAAGACCATCACACATCTATTTAATCTCATGTGTAAGTTTGCATGTCTAACCTTTCCTCTCTATTAAATGGCAAGATAACAGCAGTATGTGCTGTAATATGTAAATTACTTAAAGAGCATGGCATGAATCCTATTATTAGTTCCTAAGAGATGATACACATTGAATGAGTGAGATTTAGCTTTTTATTGGCTCAGCATTCAGTGGGTCTACTCAAGTTGGGACTAACCAACAGGATTCAGATTCAAATCTTTTCCTCCTCTTGATTTTTGCAACATCTTACTTGATGAAGAGATCTAAACATACTGAAAGTTTTCAGATATTTTGTGCCTTTTTGTTTGGCCTAACAAAGACATTAATACAGTGTGGGTTTTGGAATTTTTCTTGTAACCAACAAAACTACCTCTGCTTTTTGAATGTTAATGAAATTATTAATGCTAACATTTCTTCAAATTAAGGGAGTTTTTTTACATTATTTTACCATTTCCTCCTGTACAAGTCCTTCAGTTTTCCATGACTGGCCATAACACCACAGCTTAACTGCTCACATATGTGAGTGGAAGATAAATGTCTCCCCATTCGCTCTAGGTTCAAAAGCATATTTCTGCTTTGCCAAGAGCTTTAATGACCAGTTGAGTGTGAAAGTGTGTTTGCCACAAGTTCATGATAGACCTATGGGGTCAGACACAAGCTTTCCTTTAAAATACCTTTGTGCATTGCTTACTTAAGCAATGCCCTCCCCTCCATCATGCAGTTAAGCGTCCTTTGCAGAAGCTTGGCCAGCTGTCCTCTGAGCATAATGCGCACATTGAGACAGATGGCCTGAGTATTTGGCAAGCAGATGCAGGCTGACCTACGTGGTGTTCCAGGTCACCTGCATCATCGAAGTGTGGAACGGCTTGCAATTCATGCACGTGGCCTCATGCCCACGAGGGGGGAAAAACAACAGTGATATCTAGTACATTGGGAGTCAACTGATAGGAAAGCATTTTGGTGCGCCTCTAATCATTGGTGAGCAATGTGCTGGGGAAATGGATATAAGCCAGCATAAGGGCTGAGCAAACAGAGAGCCAGGTGTCAGGTGACATGAGCTGGATATATCGCCTTGGCCTCTGAACTATTCCTGTGGCACAGAAACTTGGGACATAAAATCCTCTTTGATGGATCTCAGAAGCAATTCACATGTCTAACCTAGCATCTTTGGAAGTTTAAGATTTCTTGAATGCCCCTTTTGTCCACAGCACATCTGAGATGACATGGAACCAAATTCAAGCACTGGAGATTAGGCAGGAAAAAGGTCATTATTATACTATTTTGGCAAGGCGTTTAAGGCATAGATCTATTGCCCTTATACACAATATTATATGAGAAAGCTCTTTTTCTTTCTGTGGGGGGGATAGAGTAGGTTTCAATAATACTGCTAGAACAATACAGCTAAGCATTTTAGAGAAAATATAGTAAATCTTGAAATGTATTGGATGGGGGAAGATCAGACATACAAACAGACATTATAAAATGACAGACTATGAAAAGATGTTATAAAACAGGGAATGCCTCTCATTGTGGGGTAAATATGTTCCACAGACATAGTTTTGACTCTTTGATTTGCTGTCCTGTGCTAACTCAACCTTCATCTGTAAAGGTTCAAATTGGACAGCGCAAACACAAACCATAGCTTTACTTAAAATAAAATCAGCATGTAATTGAATGATTACTTCTTTGGGCAATGCATTCTTTTTTCCATGATACTGATGAGCAGGACACAAAAATTTCCTAGGGACTGCAGTCCACCATTTGTAAACCCTGCTACTCTCATTGACCTGATGTAGTAAATGGCCCTTATTCCATTCCACTATATACTGAAGGTGTGTGTGTGAGAAAGAGAGAGAGAAAGAGAAAGATCTATAGCATCCTATGGAACATCCCCTTCTTGGAACCAAAGCCACCACCACCCCCCAAAAAAGAATGCACTATTTTGTACATTTTAAATTTTTATTTCATCATTTTTGGCATGTATTTACTGCAAAGAATAAGTGTTCTATTGATCCTTAAAAAATTATTCTCTTTTTACAAAATAAATATAACAGCTGGCATTCTATTTAGTAGTTGCGAGAGTGTAAGCTGGACTTACAATCATGTAACTGTTGAATTCCACATAAACAGACTGAATGTGACCCCCACATCCACCTTTTCATCCAGGTGGTGCCCCAACGAAAGGGTTTCCAAGGACTAATTTGCACTGCAGAACTAATGCAATTTGACACCACTTTAACTATCATAGTTCAATGCTATGAAATTCTGAGATTTGTAGTTTTGTTATTTAGCCTTCTCTGTCACTGAGCTCTGGTGCCACAACAAACTACAAGTCCCAGAATTCCAAAGCATGGATCCCTGTCAATCAACCGGTGTCAAACAGCATTATTCCTGCATACAAATTAGACCCTAGGCTCTGCAGATTGATGCACTGTGAAATGAAATTTGTAACAGTTTCCCAACTGTGGGCCACACTGAGAGAAACAGCTGTGGCAGGAATCCATCTCTCCAGATGCCCATTCTTAATGCGCCTCACAATTAAAGAGTGCTGCAAATGTCATTTTCCAGTGCCCAGTCTGCATAGCCTTGGACCCTTTGTTTGTGGTGCCTCCTGGTTGGGGTTAGGATCATCAGGTGTACCTACAATGGCAGATATCAGCCCAAGTTTAAGCATAATTATGTCCTCAAGGAAATGAAGGAATGATTAAGATCTCAGCAGGGGTGTAATTTTTTGCAAATTTTGTTTCCAAGGGAAGCACTATTGGATGTTCTTTGAAAACTCCAGTTTTTGAAGACTTCATAGTTTGTAACATGTTTTGTACAAAAGTTACACTTTTTTTTTTTTAAGCACAAGAGCATTTTCTGGATAGGAAACAGCATTTTTTCAGAAGGAACATTTGCTGTGAAGAAAATGTTATACATTAAGTCAACTTATAGTCAAGTATATATGGTAAATCAAACGTGAGAAAGTCTGTGATAAGCATATGTGTTTTAGATGTGATTCTGGCATCATAGAAAATGATTTTGAAGATTACAAGTCTGTTACCTACCTTGGGCTCAATCCTGCAGTATGAATCGAAGTGGCAAAATGTACACGACCTTCTTAGGCATGTTTGATGAGCTGCTGATATCTACAGGTTCATCCAACTTTGACAGGAACTCATATGCAGCTGAAGTATTCTCTAAATCAGGTGTTGGAAAACTTTGGCCCTCCAGGAATTGTTGAACTACAGCTCTTACAATCCTTTGGTCATATAAATTAATGGGAATCTAACAATATCTGGAGGTTTGCAGGCTCCTCACAATTGGTCTAAATGCTCCAACATCATGGGTAAAGGTTATTCAGATGAATCCAAATTATGTAATCATCAAAATACAGGGAAATAAAAGAGCCAAGAGCACTGAAATGTTAGTTTGGGGGGATTATGATACAGAGACTCTGGCAATGAAGCCTGAGAGACTATGAGCTGAATTCAACAAGGACACCACTGTTCCTCAAACATCTGCCTTGTGACAGAAACAGGCTGTGGAACTCACCTATGTCACATTGAAATGCTGAAGAAATGGTGTGAGTGGGATGAGGCTCAGTGGGAAGAGAAAGGAGAGGCCCCTGTTTGTCTTTTTAAATAAAATTTGAAAAAAATATATATTTTTTCTTTAAAAAAATCACATTTTACCATTTTTCACTTTAAGAACAATAAACTATATATTTGTAAACACGTTTAAGCTGTGCATATGATACTGTAATTTAAAAGTATAATTTTGGGAGTGCTAGTTGTGTATGTCTCAGCTACTGTATTACCTTTGCATTCAGTGATATGTAGGAATTGAGATTTATGAGTAACATTAGTACAAAAAACATTACTAAGGATTCTGTCTGGTGTATTATGGGAGGAGATCAATAGAGGGTCACACCATGAGTTACCACACTGGGTGACGCTAACCCTAGTGATGCCACTGTCTTCCAGCATTCCTCAACATGCTCTCTAGGGCTGAGATCCTACAGTGCCCACCATAGCATAAGAATTCCACAGGTGGAACTCCTCTACAGCTCTCTATCACCAATTGCAGAACTCATGGTTTTGTTGTGATAGTTTCCCTGAATGGCTATTCCCTGGCTTGTGGAGAACAGGGAGGGAAAATAGGAGAGGTTTCCACTTAAATCTACTGGGGTCTCAGTAAATGATGTCATTAGTCTATTTTTTGATCCCTTACACTCTCCATTCACCACAGAATGGCCATTTAAGGGGGTTGTTGCAGAAAAACTGTGAGTGCTGGAGGAGGGCTTTAGTTGGTGCTGAGAGATGAGGAAATACCAATCTTCTCAATGGACAAAAAGAAAAACGTCGAAGGCTTTCATGGCCGGCATCCATAGTTTTTTGTGGATTTATCAGGCTAAGTGGACATGTTCTAGACATGTTTATTACTAACGTTTTAAGATACCAGCCACAGAGGCTGATGAAATTTCAGGAATAAACCCTTCTAGAACATGGAAACATAGCCTGAAAAACCCACAAAAATATAAAAAAGAAAAAAAAAGGTTTGTAGGTTTAGAGTGGATTTTCACTTGCACATGTCACTAAAAGGTTGCTGGCCTAGGACTGATGGGAGCTGCAGTTCAATAACACATGGAGAAATATACACTTCCCAGCCCTGCCTTACAGATACAGGAATGATAGGGTGCAAACACAGCCCCTAGAGAAGATGCCTCCATGCAGTTTGGGGAAATGTGTAAAACAGAGGTGTGAACAGTGTGGAACTTCACATGTTGTTGAAATTCAGATCCTGGTATTCCTCACAATTGATTAGGCTGGCTGGTATTACTGAAAGTTTCATTTAAATCCCGTTTTGGGGGAAAAGAAGGCCATAATTTCTATCATGGTGTAAAGGATTCCAAAACTGCAACTGTTTTTGTGGTGGGAGATGGCTTAAATGATGTATTGTTCACACACAACAAAATACTGTTTGGGCACATTTGTGGAACGTCAAGACTGTTTTTGGAAGCTCTAAACCAATCTTCAGAATACTGGGGGATCTTTTTTTAAGAAGGAATTTTGGCTGTTTTTGCAGGGGCTAGCCTAATGTGAAGATATTTTCAAAGCATACACTCTTGTATTGATACTGAAATCTCATGATAAAATTCCAGAATTACAAGAATAACTCTTTTTAATCAAGAGCAGCAAAATTTAACTTGAATAGTGTCCTCCTTTTCCTGTTATTGGAAACAGATTTAAGCAGAGAGATTGCAGATGCAAATAGCTTTATATCAGACCTTGGATGGCTTTATATCAGGCCTTGACCCTGATATAAAGGCATCCAAGCCACAGTTTTTAGAGTGGCCCATTGGGCTTTTCATGTGTATTAAATTAGCTTAAACTATCACACGACTTCATTTAACAAAATGGTTATTTTTCATTCCTATACATCTCCAGCTATGAAAACAGTTTCTGTTTCTTTTGCAGCTGTAAGTGGTAGATGAGCTTGCACTATAGAGCATTGTGGAAACTGTCCCAGAATCCTTAATGCAATATCCAGTATGGAAAAGCTATGACACTCAAGTGATAATTGTTTCCTGCAGAAAAGGCATTACAGGTGCTCCATTCTCTCCCTTGGGTTATATATACTCTTCTGTATATTGCACAAAATAATGATTTAACTGACTGGAGGACTAGAAAATTACCTTTTAAAAATGTGTTGCTAGCAATGTTGGAAGAAGTTCCACTCTTCAATTTCTAGTTCATGGTAGCCAGGATTTACCTAGAAAACAAACTACCAACCAGAAATCTAATTCCATACATTAAAAAAATCAGTGGCTTGTGTGGAAACTTTACATGTGTTGAGTAAGCAGGTCCTGAGAGAGCCTTGTGCGATCAATCATATATTCACAGAATGTGCTCTCTTGACCTGCACAAGTGAGAACTTAGTAGCAATTTGCAAAACCTATCCACTTTATTTCCACCCATGTATTTCCACCTTTTCATATGGTGATATGTATCTCTTTGGTCCACTGGTCCACAAAGTAATTTTTGAAATGTAAATTCTTCCATGTAAAAAAATCTGTATCAGCATATTTGAAGAGATGTTTTATTTGTTTAAATTTAGTAGTAGTAATAGTTGTAGTAATGCACATACTTTATGTTATTCCTAATTTAAATATTTATTAATTTACAAGTAGCTTTGACAGAATCCTGTAGCAGCTACTTGCTTAAGTATATACTGTATAACTAAATTTTGGCGGGGTACAGATCGCAAGAAAGAGGCGCCTCTCTTCCTCATGTAGCAGCGCCGCAGCAACCAAATTGCATGGCATGGCTATGCGAATAGCAAAGGAGTGCTGAAAAGCTGCTCCTTTTAGCGCTGCTGCAAACTGCCTGTGGCAGCACGAGTGCATCGCTGCTACACAGGTCTATCTGGATGCTGTGCAGCAGTGGTGTCATGGCTACATGCCCCGTTGATACGGCACTGCGCAGTGATGACGTCCTGGTGACATGCTAGGGTTGCGGGGTGTCTGGAAACGGTGCCCCAAGGCAACCCTAGCACATCACCAGTATGTGCTAAAGGGCCTGTCTGGACCGGGCCATACTTAACTATGGGGCTGGACAGATGGGGGGAGGGACGGATAGAGCATTGTTACTGTTACTCAGAAAAAGGAGCTGAGAAACGTAGCTCTGTTTTCTGCCGCTGCCAAGGTGCCATTAGTGCTCTGGAGCAGCGCAGTGATGTCCACTGTGTGCCATGTTGTTTGGATGCAGCACACAAGAGACGTCATCGGTGTGGATACCATCTGAAGGTGCATGCACCAAAATGACACTGGGATAGCGTGGTAGGGCTCGGGAGCGTAGGGACACTCCGCTTTCCCGAGCCTTTAAATCAGCCCCAGAAAGATGCATTTTGCCCATCTGTATTGGGCCTCTGTAACATTGCAACTTATAAGTAACATTATTACTTAACTTGTAACATTAATAGTATAATTAACTAAAATTATATTTAACGAAGTAATGTCTCCTGGCCCAGTACACCTGCCCATATCTGACAGAGGTCTCTTTCACCCATGTTCCAGTCACTGGCAAAATAGACCTCTTTCTCACCATGCAGCAGATGCCCAATAAAATAGGTGTTATGATTATGGCAATAGGGTCACAATTGTGACTAGGATGTGATCATGAATACCCAACAGTTATGAATACATACATCTCCTTCTCCCCATGCATTTGATGCTTGGTAAGGTAGGTTTGGGGAAGGATTTACTGTCATTGCAATAGTGTCAAAATTGTGACTAACCACTGATTGTGAATATTAACCATACTGTTTACTAAATATCAAACAAGTCAATTCTACCATCAATTGAAACATGGGTGAATAGCATTTCTGGCAGGTTGGCAGGGGGGGAGGGTGTCTATCCAGGAGAGCTGGATAGAGTATATTGGGGCCTTGAATGCATGGACCCAAAGTGTCATGTTCCCCATGACCTGGTGTCATCCTGTATGGATGATAGAGGCCAATATTCCCAGGCTGAAATCAGCCAATCTGGTTGCCAGTACTATGGTTCTGGGCTGACCCTGGCCCAAAGGGCTCTTAACACTGTCCAAAACCTATTGCAACAGCCAGCAGACTGCATGGGCCCATGCACTTTTTACTTGCCACCACCATTGAATTTGCTCTGGCCATTATTTGTATTTAAAATATAGTTATAATTTATTGCAATCTTTATTAGTATTTGTATTTATCTGTGTTATAAGTTGCCTTGGATCCCAGTCCTGGAAGAATGGACAGACTCACATTAATTTGTAAAAATGAAATGAAATTTTGAAATCAGTATTGATTGTGATAATAGTGACATTTGAGTACATTCTGTTTCTCACTTTTTTCAACTTGGTAGATTGTTCTCACTTAGAACAGTTTTTTTGACAAGTGGGTGCTCTCTAGATGTTTTGAGCTACAGTTCCCAAGAGCTATAGTCCAGCACCTTCAGAAGGCACCAGTGTGTGGAAGAAAAAGTTGTGAGATTTTTTTTGTTATGACATTAACACTTTCTTCCTCCTAATACAACAAAAACATTTCCAAACCTGCTATCTGATGTACAGAAGCAAAGATGGGTCTGTTTGCCTCCTGCCAGGAAAACCACATATTCTTGCTTCATTTTTAGTATTTAGTGTTCTGTGTTTAGCATTTTGCATTTTGCCTTTCCAGCATGGCTCTCTCAATCATGGCAGTTGTCTGTGCATTATCTTGAGTCTGAATATTATATTTTAGGAAATCCAACTAACTTCAACATTTCTCAAGTATTAAAATAACAAAACAAAATATATCCATGATAGGACTATTTTTAAAATGATTAATTCTTCCAGTGTTAAAAATGATCTATGGAAACCCTTCCAGGATAGAAAATGGTGTATATTGTAACAATATTTATGCATCTAATGATAAGAAAAATCTCTGTTTTGCTTTTTCTGATTAGGGTTACTCGCAAAATTGATTCATGTCATTCAGTATATAAACAAGAACCATCTCAGTTACACCCAGCCATAGACATGCTTGGGAAGAAAGAGTTTGCCACATCTTTAAGCCATTATAGAATTGTATTTTGTGAATGTTCGCTGAACTATTGAAAGTCATCTGGAGGACCACACAAGGTCTGATGTTCAAAAGATTGGAGAAATTGTAATGGGCTGAGATTTTTCACTGCTTGAAGCCTTGAAAGTTCGCGGCAGTCTCTGACCATTAATCCCCTCCTGTTTATTGGGCAGAATATAGCATTTTAAATGACTAAATTGAAATTTAATAAGTCACTTTGGGGTTAGACTTCAGGAGCACATTGGTTGGTTTATTATTTTTTGCATCAAATGCTTTGCAATGCAAAAAAATAGTTTGATAGGATCAAGCGCTTCTGGTGTTGGGAATGGATTTGCACATTTTACCATTCTGGGTATTTAGCTTCCCCAGGACATTCTTTTTAAGCACTGTGAAAGTTGTATGATATTTTAAAGTACAAGACACACACTGTGTTGGCCTGTGCTCAAGAACACTTTTGCAGCAAATGTTCCAAGAAGTGTGTGTGTGTGTGTGTGTGTGTCAGAGAGTGGGTGGGAGAGGGAAGGGGGATAATTTTCCTCAGAATTATATTAAAATTTGAGTTAAACCAATGTTTCTAAGTGAACAAGAACAGTTTCCCAAACACCAGAGCTGGTGTCACAACCAACTACAGTTTTCAGAATCCATAGAACTGAGCCAGGGCAGTTAAAGTGGTGTCAAACCAGATTATTTATGCAGCGTGGCTGCAGCTTTTGTCAGTATAGAGCAGTATAAAGCAGAAAAGATAGGAATACTTTTGGAGACATTAGCCAGAATCCTCACCCCTTTCCCACCCCTTCCACACACCAGTGTGTGTAAATGCTTATGGTGGAGTTTTATCCATGGATGGTGGCTCAATGGAATCTTAGCCACAAACTAAATAGTTTTCTGCTTTCTTACTGAATTACATTCCACTTTAAAATCTGGATCTTAACCCACTGCCCATGTTTTAGCTGGGGCATTCTTTCAGTATTTTCTGGATGCAAAAGTGAAGCAATTCTCTGCAATCTCTATATAGACAGAGAAGTTTCCTATGATGAGTATGAGGAAGGTGGCCCCAGTCTAGGAAAACAGACTATGTAAAATGAAGAGTCAGCCCAAAGAGCATAATTGGAGACAGGAGAGGAAACCACTGCAAAGGCACAAAGGAGGATGTATAATACAATTAAGAAACAGCGCACAGACAAGTTGAAGATCTTTGGAAGAAAAGGCCAGGAAAGTGACTTGTTGCAGAGGCTTGAGCAACATCTGTTTGCTTTGTATTTAGTGGGGAGAATGGAACTGATCAATTCAATGGCATGGTTTACAAAGGGCTAATCTGAATAGACGTCTATGTTTTTCATCTAATCCTATACTGAAAGAAGCTTAAGGGGGCTTTAGTTGTAGCCCAGAGGAAAAAATGTCAAGAAGCAAGGCCACAAGTTAATAACCTTCATAAATGGATGCTTTTGTGTTCCTCCTCCAAGTCAACACTGGAAAGCACAAGAAGCAATATGTTCAAATTAAAAACCATTAAGGATTAAATACTAAGGAATTCCTTCCAATTAGTAGTTCTACAGGAGACCAAGTTTCTAAGTGATGTAGAACTATGCCATAAATCCACAGATCAATGAATTTTAGATAGGTATGGGTGATGATATATTTGGCTTGGTTTTTGGGAAGAACTCTCTAGACTTCATAATTTCTCCATAAATTCAAGAGAAAGACTAGACATTTAGAAGAGTTGAAATGGCAGAATGGAAAAACAACTGATTCATCCATCCAGGAAGAGGGCCTCAGACACTTAGCTCTTAGAAGACTGGCTTTGCAACAATGTTTGTGGCGCTGAAGTAGTGAGCCATCACTTTTTACCTACTGTCATGAGTACAATATGGCAGGTGGGAGCAACCTCTGGAATCTGGGAGATGCAAATGTCTGAGAATTTTGTTTGGCAAGCAGTTTCCAAAGTTTACACATTTATTCATAAACTCAACAGAAAAAAATTAGACTTAAAATTGCAAATGTGGGAGAAGAAGAAACTGATAATGTGTGCAATGTATAGAATTCTGACTGTGTCATATCTGTAACAGGATGCCTGCTAACTTTCTAATGATGGCAAAATTTTACCTAAGGATGAGTTAATGTTTTGTAATGAACTTTGGCATCAAGCGGCAAGTAATAACTCCAAGAAGAAACCACCAGCTGTGCTAAAAGGGCAACAAGCTGTTACAACTGTATTTCTTACCTTGCACTAGATGAAATTTATGACCCAAATATCAGCTTTTAAACACCATTAAATCATCAGACACCCTAGCAAGAGAAGAAATATTCTTCATGGTTACTAAAGCAAGCCAAATGTTTAGCTTCTAGAAGAGCAAACAGAACTAGACCAAGACTTTGATTTCTAAAAGTATGATTTGCTCTCTAACTACTTAAGCTGCTAGCAGAGTATGGGAAATGAATCCCATAGAATCACAGATGATACAATGTTCAAATCATTTATCTTCATAATAAGATTTTTAAAAAAAATTGGCAATGGTGAGAAAGCAAAAATGAAAACCTGCACCAATCATTGAAATTATTTATTATATCTGTTATCCACAACATACATCATTTTGCAGGAAAATTAGTATTATCATTATACACATTTGAATTTTTAATTGTTGTGAAAAACTAGTACAAGACTAAGTGGAATCAAATTAACTCAGTAAAGCAAGAATCTTAAAGAACTCAGACTCAGTTTATAGGCATCTAGCACATCTGACTGCTCTTCACCTCTAAGACTGATCCAAGTCATACTTTTAACAGTATTAGTCTCAGGCAGTATGGGCAAGATAGAGGCAATGATATCAAGTTCAAGCCCTACAATTGTGGAACTTTTTGTGGTTTTAGAATATAAACAGCTTTGTTGAAGGATTAAGTCTCATCCATTTGGGTTACCTAAGAATATGATTAAGCCGGAAAAAGGCTGTTGGGATGCAAGTTAATTTAGCGGCTCTACAGACCGCCCCTAAGGGGAGGCGGGATGCCACCCCTTTCCTTGCCAGGTCAGAGCCACAGCAACTCATGCTGTGGCACTGATCTGGCCTTTGGAGGGTGAATATAGGAGCTGCTAAAGGGCACCATAGCCATGCCGGCACAGCTATATGGTGCCCCTTCAGCGCTGCATCATCTGGACACAGCACCAGAGGCATGTCATGATGCTGCACACTGTCTGGAGCGACCCGCGGCATAATGACACGCTGGGAGGGAGTCAGGGCATGCATTGTCAGGATGCTGCACTCTGACTCTGCCCACAGGCTGGCCTTTCGGGGTGGTCTGTATAGGGCCTAAGTCAGCAGAATCTTTTAAAGAATTCATTTTACAAATTTATTCTCACTACTTTTTTGAACTTTCAAAATGGGAGGTAGCTATACATTGTGTGATGCCATCCTATTCATATATATATATATATATACACACACACACAATTAAGTCTCATTGATTTCAGTAGGATTTATTCGTGAATGTTATATGAATGAACTGAAAAATCACTCTGTCAACAGAATACATGGGAATCTGACCAAGGCAGGCAATTGACCATTATAATAGTATAATAGTAAAGTTAAACAAAATTACCTACTTGTGATTTAAATTGTAACAGTATACAGCTGCAAACAGGAAAAAAAATGCTAGTTTCCCAGAATGTTGCCTTCTTCTCCTGATATTATCACTAAATATTCTTCTAGAGGGTTTTCAAATCCATCTTTTATATTTTTTTCAATGAATATGTATTTTTATATATATGCAATTAACAGAATTAAATTTCCATCTCCATAGAGTGTTTCTTAGTAGTTTTTCAGATTCAAAGATGCCACTGGCAGCAGTCCTTTTCAATAACATATTTCTATTTTTATTTCTTCCATTCCTCTACCCAAACCTCCATCAGTCACCTTTATTCCAAGCTCCATTTATATGGGAGACTTATTTTTCTGTTGCAAGTACATCAATTGGGAAAAAGAGCTGAGAAAGCAACTTAGCACACTGCCCAAAGTTAATGCTGATATATGACTGAAATGTACAATTACAAGGAAATTAGGTCAAATTGTAACCTAGCCATCATGGAGGGGCCAAATCATATGTCTATTGTAATTTACAGCCACACATATTTGATATTCTATATGAAACAACAAATGGTGAATCAGAAGAAAACAAGAGGTAATGATTTACCTTTGATTTAGAGGTTATTCAGATATCTTTCTTTCAGCATGAAAATGCAAATAATCTCACTCATTTATTCCGGTTTTGTTTTTTGTACTATGGAACCATATGTATGCAATATCTGTGAGTTCTGTTGCTCACACGTGCCAGCACTCGAATAAAGATGGAGTCAATGATGTGAATGTATTCGAAGCACATTCAAGGCATGCAGAATTGTTTCTGATTTTATTTTGAGTCTATTCACATCAATTATTCACACAGTCAATGATGCAAATTTTTTAGAACAACTAGGAAAAAATACCTGAGATTGATTATTCTGAGTTAAAGGGGGGGGGGGGGGGGGTTGGCAGGCTTGTCCCTAAACTTAATTGGATGCATAAAATGAATAAAGTGAACAACAAAGACTCAACCCAGATTCTACCTGGATTATTTTCACTATCTGAATAACCTCCTAGATGCCAATTGTTAGTCCTAGATTTACTTAACACTCTTATACCAGGATAGGTAAGTGTAGGTCATATGCTGCATGTCGCCCTAAGGTTGTTTTTGTGGTCTTTACCTCTCCAATAAACATTTTACACAAAAAGGTCATTTCCCCCGGTTTCTGAAAGAGTCCAGGAGCTGCAGTTTAATGATGGCTAGGTAACCCAAAGCATCATCCTACCACCTCTCAGTGATGATGGCTCCAGCATGTTATTACTGTACATACTTTCTTCTTAAAGTTGAATCTCCAAACTCAGGGGACACAGACATCTCCACATACATGTATATGTGCAAAGCAAGGTGAATTTGTGGATATCTATCAAAGAAGAAGAACCTCATGTTTTGAAGATAGCTTGTTCACATATATTTCAGTCTTTCAAATCGGCTGCAGCATTTTTAAGGCTTGTAATATTAAAATTAGCTTAAGAGACAAAGAGATGTCATGAATATAAAGGTATAGAGAGTTTAAGTCATATCATGAAGTGTTTAGTTTATAACATTTCCATCTATTTTATACTTCAGAATTTTAAAATAAATGATACAAACCAAGATATTACAACTGAATCTCCTTACATTATTGTTTTAATGATGACCATATTTATGACATGCTTCATATGGATTGTTTGACTTTTTAATGTAAGAAAACCTCTCATTGGTTATCACCCACTAGTGAAATGAATGAATAATATTTGGCAGCATGCAAAATTACTAGTTCAGATGTCAGTAGGGGAGCACACTTAAGGAACTAACCAAGATTATTATATTTTAAAGCTGTACATTTTTGAAATAATAGCTTTTCTACAGTGGGCCAAGTATTGTTAGGAAGGGAGTAGCCAGTTTGGCTGACAGTCTTCCAGAAAGCAGTATAACTCTTCATCAGCTTCATCATATCTACAAGCACACACCACCAGATGACTCCTTTCAGCATTCTGAACTGGTCATAAGAAATAAAAGAAATGTGCATTTCATTCTCTGTACAGCCACTTATTATGACAGGTCTATATACACCCAAAGGAGAGAGATAATTCCATGATAGACCGACCTGGTTGTATTTTATTATTTGGAATCAGTTTTCATTGAAGCAATACAAAAGAATTTCTAGAAAGGGAGCTGAGTAATATGGAGCCAATGGCCTATATTTTATTGGGAATCCCAGATAGACTAGAGCAATGGAATCCATGAGATTTACATATATGTTGACTCACCACACCTGAATTGATTCAGTGTGCCTACTCCAGTTAGAACTAATAGCCCCATAGTAACTAGTAGGCCCATATCTGTCTGGTATTACTATCATTGGAATTTAACAGTCTTAAGAGAGTCTTCTCTGTCCAATCACACCCCCTTGTGATTTGAAATCCTGCAAAATCAAAGTTTTAAAAAACACAAATAGACAGCAGAAGTTCTCTTCAAAGGAGCACTGGCCAAGGAAGATAGAGCTAATATGCTCCTATTCAACACAGATATATAACACTTGAACAAAGCTACCTTTAAAAGAAGAACGTTAAATGATATCCAGCACCCAACTAGTTAAATCCCTTCAGCTCCAAACCTGCTTAATTTTCAGTTACTACTCACAGTTCAGGATTTATTCAATGCACAACTCATGTTTTGTTTGGGGGGGGGGGCGGTGCAGAGAAAACAGCATTTTCTGTGAAGGAAGCAGCATTTTATTATATATATATAATATCTTGCACAGACGATGTTTCCTCCACAGGTAAATATATATGTGTGTATGTGTGTTTATTTTATACTAAATTTGCACATTTTTTACAAAGAAAATAATATGTCTGCACAGGGATTAATATTTTCTGTTCAGAAAAATGCTTTTTCCTGTGCAGCCACAGGAAAAGTATATACAGATTTCATGCAGAAGACATTCCAAACTGCAAAAGTTCTCATCAGTACAGGATTCTTCTTGCCAAGGTTTCCCAACACTGAAGAAACACATTTTTCTACTGTTCTGCAAATATTTTCAAATGTTCTTTCCATTCCTATTAATGAAAAGGAGAGGACCTAACTTCCCTTGGCAGGACGTTTGAGCCTAGAAGTGCGTGGTTAGAAGGCCCTCTTTTATATCCCTGCTAAGTGTTCATCCTATGATGGTGGGAATGAGGCAAGGTGTAATGGGGGAATATGGTTTTTCAAATAACATGTTTCTAAGTAGTATGGTGTGTGTGTGTGTTTTACATTTTAAGTCCTCATATATGTGCAATCTGTCTTACTAATTCAGCCCATGCAAATCTAGTTCAGAAAATTAAGTTCCATACATATACAAGCTCCAGAGATTTAAGGTTCTGATTAGTTACGCATTTTAGCACAGGAGAAGAGGAACAGACACATAATTTTATCTTGCTATAATAAAGACTCCATAAAAGATGCGTCGAAACATACGGCCCTCAAATGCTGTGTGTATAGACTGTCAATAAAATGGTGCACACACTTAAGAGTCCCTCCATATTCGTGGAACATGTGGATGTTAGGAGAACATGGTGGCTGGTCAGGCAGAGATATGCAGCCCATCTATATGAATGGCTGCTGCTCTAGCAGACAAGGCCTGAGGGGACATATGGGGTGTCTGGGCCTCCATAGTAGCCCCTCTGATTACAGGTCTAGCAGATTCTTTGTGCTGTGGTTAAATGCTTGTACTGCAGGCACTCACTCACAAACCACAAAGTTGTGAGTAATACCAGCCAGAAGCACAAGGTCGACTCAGCCTGGTATCCTTCCGAGGTTGCTAAAATGAGTACCCAGTTTGTTGGAGGCAATTAGCTTACACATTGTAAACTGCTTAGGGAGTGCTTAAGTGCACTGATAAGTGGTATAGAAAGGTACTTGCTACTTGCTACTACTTGCAGTAAGAATAGTATTCATATGTTGCAGCACCACTCCATACAGTCAGTGCTTTCATGTCACCTTCACCAGTCCTTGAAGTCTCACACACATACACACATCTACAATATCTGGGGTTGATCAGATGGTACTGTTTTTTGTGAAGGGGAGGAGTTAGTCCTTGAAGCCGACAATGCGATTACATTTTCACTGTAAAAACTGGAAACTTGCACATTAAGATAAGGTAGCACAGGAGGTTTCTCTTTTTTATTTAAAGCTATTAATCAAAGCCCCTTGCAGACTGGAAGAAATTCAGCACATATATTATATATATTATCTCTCTCTCTCTCTCTCTCTCTTCCCCTCCCTCCCTCCCTCCCTCCCTCCCTCCCTCCCTCTCTCTCTCTCTCTTCCTCTATATTTATATATATATATATGCCACACTGATATAGCTGCTATTTTTTAATGTGTGTTGCACATAAGCAATTGTTTTGATAATGAGATTTGATCTTCTTTGCCTTGTGATTTCATTGTGAACTGCAGTAATCAATCATGGCTGGAAAACAGTATTTCCACAATTTTGCATTGTATTGAAAGCAAACCCTTTGCAGTACGTCATGGAATGAATTACATGGCTTGAGTTTAATACTGAATTTCAGACACGACGCATCAGTCATTTGGAATTGCACTCTTTTCCCCCCTCCAAATTATGAGCCATTTGTCTTTCTACTCCTGCAGAATGACCTTTTCATAGATCTAAAAACATTACATGACAAAGAACACAATATGATCATTTTATTGGTTCACAATCGGAAGGAAGGAAGGAAGGAAGGAAGGAAGGAAGGAAGGAAGGAAGGAAGGAAGGAAGGAAGGAAGGAAGGAAGGAAGGATACCATGCATCCAAAAGCAGACATTCTAGAAAGTGTAGCAAGTTAGATATGCATAGAAATGGGAAAGAAATATGTTGTACTTTGGCATTCCCTACAAAATGTCCCTCTCAAGGCTACTAATAAGATGATGCAAAAGGATATTTTGTCTCATATATTTCTGACACTTGCAACCAATACTAATGAAAATAAAATGCACACAAAATGATATATAATTGCATATATTCAAAATATATGTGCACAAACACAATGAGGAAATGATTAGGAAATTGAATTAATTAACTAATTAATTAAAATCCTGTCATTCCTCTGTTACAGTAGACATCTTACAAAACATATATTTTGAAACGAATATGAAATACACAGACATTATTATGTAGAAGTGAGAATAAGATTGAGATCATGTCGGGTAATTACAAATGTTACCAACTCTAGGATTCTATGATTCTATGTTGACAAGAAGCAAGAAGGAAAAATGATCATGAGCACAAAGATGGCAAAAAAAAATGAAATTACACTGTCATTGTTATCATTGGATGGAGTAGATGCATCTCAGCAGCTTATTTTTGCACTGAAATGGGACAAGAATATCATTCTATGAATGACATATTTTCACATACCTACATATGTATTACTGGTGGTGCAGTGGTTAAATGCCTGTACTGCAGCCATTCACTCAAAACCACAAGGTTACGAGTTAAAACCAGCAAAAGGGCCCAAGCTCGACTCAGGCTTGCATCCTTCCGAGGTCGCTAAAATGAGTACCCAGACTGTTGGGGGCAAATTAGCTTACTTGCTCATTAGCTTACTTGCTGTTCACCGCTATGATCTTTGGAATAGCGGTATATAAATAAAACTTATTATTATTATTATTATTAATGATAAATAATATTGATAAATTAGCCAAACTGATTAAACTGAGGCGCTGTCAGAGGAGCTACCAGAGGAGTGTCCAACACCTATAAAATAGGGATTGTCAGAATATTGATTTCTCATATGTGGCATTTCTAAAGCCTAAAGACAAAATATAGATATGACCTCTTACAGCTTTCATATATTTGTGTGCTATCTGTGCTCAGTAAAACTTGCATTAATGCCTATTGAACTACCAAATCTGATCATCCTTGTGTACTAACATACGACTAAAGAGGGAGTCATTCCTTGTTGATGAATTAGTTGTTTTACATCCTTTAAGTAATATCCTATGTATCTCCAATCAAAGGATATTGGCATAAAAAAGGAGCCAAGACTCATAGAGTTGATCTCAGATAGTGGTGTTAATTCTGGGCTAAAATACATTTATGAACCAATTATAATTTACTGTGTAGATCATCTGTGAAAAGTGTACTTTTGTTGCTATGCTGTAAACTTTATTTTTTTCTATTCACAATTATATGCAGATTTTTCAGCTCTATCATTCTAATAAGCAGTGTGTGTGTGTGTGTGTGTGTGTGTGTGTGTGAAAACAATGTATGACATATTGTGGTAGGCATGTTAAAAGACAGGCATCCTTTTACATCTTCTACATATCAGTTTCTTTTTTTCTCCCTAGTCTTTAATGAATGTCATTTCATACCTTTGCTCCCTTGAAGTTCCATCATATTGTAAAGCAATAAAGAGGCTCCAGTTTGTCTGTTTGCAACTGAGGAAACCCAAGAGAGTCCCATGGCATTTGAAAGAATTGGATTTCAGTACTATGAGTTTCCTCTTGAAGCATATTTGGTTCTCCACAATAGCCACTTTGAAGTCAATTGTAGGGTATCCTAGAAGATTAAAATATCCTATCTATGCCACTCGCCCACTTTCAGAATACCACCCTGCTGTATGGATTGCCAGTTCTGCACAAACTTCCTTCTCCTTGTGTAATATTGTGAACAAATTCTTCTGCAATTTGGATGAATCCAAAAACATTTGAGAAATGCAAGCTCACTTAATATTTAGTTGAAATTGGCAGATGAAGTTAAAGAGGAGAACTGGAAGGAGCAGAAACCCAGCCCAATCCCTCCTTTGACAAGTAAAGATATGAACTGGGTCCATAACTGTGCCTGACATTCTCCTCCCTTTTCACAGATGACAAAAATCAAGAAAGTCGTTTTACTGGAAAATTGAAATATTCTAACAGTGCAGACGAATCATGCTTTCTACTAAAATCAGCATTTTCTCTGAGAAATATTGGGCCAGTCCAATGTTTGTAAAAAGATATTTGTAAAAAGTAGCTAGTACAGAACACCATAGGCCCAGGGACTGAAATAGCTTAGTTTGCTTCTTTTAGGATAGGGTGTTGTAGTAGACATATTATCCCATTCAGAATGCTCCCCAGCATTGAATATTATTGTTAAAACAATTGTAAGATCCCCTGGAAAGCACCGGCATCAGAAATTTGGAGATCGCCATCAGTTAAGGCATCTTCAGTTCTTAAGTAAAAATCAGTAACACACCTTTAAATCAACAATTCTAGCTAAATTAAAGCTAAATTCTTCAAAATCCATCAGTAGTACTCTTCCAAACCACTCCCCCCCCCCAACATCTGGTTCTTTGTAAGCAACTTTGCCTGACACAGTGTAACAATTACCAGTTTACCATTATCTCTCACTATTTAAACCATACAGAAGGAAACAGCTATATAACTAGAGCATCAGGGGGATTTATACACAATGCCCTAAAAATCCGTTATCTGCACATGATTGTAATTATGCCTGAAATTGTACACCATGGAATCAATGATGTGAGTCATTTCATTTTAAATGGTTTAAGTTTAACATCATCTGCTCCAAATATTTTAATGAACTTTCCGTTTGACACTGTGGCTTTTCTTCATTATGATTATACGCACAATTTCCTAGAAACAGTAACCCCCCCCAAAAAAAAAATCCTTCTTCTTTTTTTTACAACCTAGAAACATTGCATTGTGTGTCTTTTTAAAAGCCATGGTAAGACACTGGAGGAACTCACAAGGGCAGTGCTTGATAATGGAGTCTAGAAGGACAAGTGTGCCTTCTGTCCCAGTAAAGATGAACCAGTAGGATCAATCTTGCTAGAAGAACTAGGAGGCAGCTCACTTGGCTGCTGGATTGGGTAAGATCAGTTGAAAGCAGCCTTGTAAAAGCTATGCTGAAAGGGGAGAGTCAGCAGACAAAGGCCCGTTACAGACTGCCCAAAAGGGGCGGTCTTGGGCTGCTGCCGGTTGCAGCGCGGAGGAGCCGCAGCAGCCAAACCGCGCGACTCCTCAGCGCTGCAAAAAAGGAGTGCAGAAATCACACTCCTTCTGGCAACTCGGAAGAGCCGCCGCAAGTGCCAAAGCGCGCACTCGCAACGGCTCTTCTGGGTTTAGACGTCCGGACGCTGCGCATCCGTTACGTCAAGATGGCCACACCTGTTTGTATAGGGTGCTGCCATCTTGCTGTACGGAATACGCGTGAGTGGCAAGGCGCATCTGGAAGCGCTGCCCCTCATGCGTATTCCTGGCGCAACGACGGCACCGCTTAGGCCCCTCTGTAAGGCGCCATAGTCAGCTTGGCTGTAATGGTCAGGCGGGGTGAGGTTCTGTCCAGAAACTTTCACTGGGGATAATGGGCCTGAAACTAATTCAGGTTGCCAGGTAGGTGTACTGACTAATTTAGTAGCTCCTGCGGCAATGTTAGCCAGCCTTCCATCAATCCCTTTTTACAGGCTCCAACAAGATGGACTTTTTCCAGAACTGGCCAGTCTGTGCATGACAATTTCCCAGCTTCTACAAAGGTGTATCCTCCAACTCTCCTGATTTGGCAGAGGTGGTCCTCTGTTGTCCCACTTTCTCAGCTGCTTTTACATTGTCTCAGTTTACCCCCCCCCTCTCAATTTCCCCCTTTGTCCTCAGCTTCTTTCAATTCCTGCAAACTGAGCACAATGTTCAAAAGTAGTTTACATTCTATTAGCTCAGCAATGCTGCAAGAAGAAAAGAGGGCAGAATCTTGCCCTTCCCAATAGGCTGAGGCAAAAGCAAACTGCTACAGTCTTTCTAAGCTTTTATTTTCTTCCTTTTGCCATTTTGATCACACTTAGATGTTGCTTGGCCAAAGGTGTCCCAGTTTTCATCTGTGAAATGATAGAGGGCATACAAAGGGGAAGCAATTGACTGCAAAGTAAAGGGATATATGAACACTTGACGATTGCCAGACTTTGAGGAGAGGGCAGCTATTGGCAGGCTTCTTTGTTTTGAGTTACAGAAAGACTGAGTCTAGACCTGTGCATGTGATACAACAATGCCTCTGAAGTGTTAATGTGGTCTGCAACTATCAATAATGTACTTGTACTATAATGTACTATATTGTACTTGTTTTAAATGTGGACTCCCAGGAATATGTGGGGTGTGTGCTTGTCTTTGGGCCCAAACAGACAGGCCAAAATAAAGCTGCTTTGGGTCACTTTGGAGGTATGCTATTTATATGAGACTCACATGTTAAAAGGCCAGAAGCTGTGCCAAAGCTGTGCTCCAGTCCTTAGGACTTGGTGTGGCTTCCAGCCTCTTAGGACACATGCAGCATTTAAATAGCATACCTCCAAAGTGACCCAAAGCAGCTTTATTTTGACCTGTCTGTATGGTCCCTTTGTCTTCTTTAGGAGTTATGACTGTATTTTGATAACAGTTCACACACTAGGAATATCTGAGCCTAAATACACATGCATGCACATGCATTCCCAGGCCCTTTAACAAATGCCATTTTACTTGACTTTTACGGAAGGTGTTGACATATTTATCAGGATGATAGTTCTGCAAGCATAACTTTATTTAAGGCCATGTCCTAGCCTACAGAAAAAGCAGGATACAAAGGATTAAAAAGGTTTTCTTTAGATAAATGTTTTTGGTTTTCTCTACTGAGTAAGGATTGCAGGTATGTAAGGGATCATTTATTTAGAATGATCTTTTTGTAGTCCTGTTCAAGAAGGGATGTCATTGCAAAGGCAAGATACTGTGAGAGATTTGTTTTGTTGTGATTGTGAAATTTAATGCTGCACTAGGACACCTTAAGCTTCCATACCCACTCCTCCTTTTGATCTGTATTTGGAGGAAAATTCTTATCTAATCTATAGGGTTTCTGAAAGATTATAGAGGATGCCCTTTAAGGCACCAGATCCCATTTGATCTTGGAAGCTAAGCAACATCATCCTTGGTTGGTACTTGGATGGGAGATAGTCCACAAATGCCAGGTGCTATAAGCTATATTTCAGAAGAAGGAACTGGCAAAACCACATCTGAGAATTCCTTGCCTAAGAAAACTCTATGAAATTCATGGGGTCACCATAAGTTGACAGGCTACTAGGAGACACACACACATACACAGCGAGAGACATTGCATTATGAACACTTGAAACACCATACGAATGCAAAGTATTAAATAACCATTCTCCAAATAGGAGCTCTCAGGAGGGTTCTGATTAACGGTTCAGCAGTATGCTGGAATTAACACATAAACCATCTTAAGGCAGCATCTATTTGGGGTAAGTTTCAAAGAGACAGTTTTACAAGCTAAGGAGAAAGATTTCTTTCACCTCACCTCACTGCAATATTTCTGTTGTCAGTATATTAGTTCATAAGCGACAGGCCTGAGCATCAAATGCAAGACTGGAACATCTCTTCAGTAAAAATATCAAATTATCAGTTTATTAAAAATATATATCTTCAGAAAGTGCATGAGGAATAAAACTAATAAAAGGATAGTTAAATGTTCCTTATTAAGCATTTTAGGCCTTGTTTTAGCTATTTCATAAACAAAAAGCTGCCACATGTTTTTATTTATACATATGCAAAATCACGTAGAGCTGCATATATGTGTATTTTGCATGCACAGGTGCACAGCAGACAAAATATCCTTCATAGTCATCAATAACCATTTAAAGTTATATATACAGAAATGGCACACTGTAATCCATGATTTAAAAACCACTTTGACACTCTTATATTTATTTTAATCATTTCTCCTTCAATAAAATTCTGTAAAAAATTTACACATCACCCTTGGAAAATAGTTTTCTCATTTAATTGCTATTCTTTCTGTATAACAGCTATGGAGTGGGAGTTTTATTTTCCCATCTCTGCAATTACATGAAAAAACGATGTCAGGTCAGCTTCTGAGTAGAAACCAGTGGATATGTAGAGGGCTATGGCTCTTGTTAATCTAGTAGCTGGTGCATAGGTCTTGAACATCATGCTATGTACACTTAATGGGTCTGGATGAGAATGAAAAGCAGAAGGCCTGGAATCAGCCAGTGGAAAAAGGAGAGACAGTATCTCAGGATGTTTTAAAAATGCCTTTTAATATTAATCTTTTGTACGTTTTCACTTAGAAAACCATCCTGGCATTGTGGTTTGACCAGAGTTTGAATCAGCATTTGGCCCTAGAAGCCCACTGGGTGACCATGGGCAAGTCACACTCTCTCAGCCTTATAGAAAAGCTATGGAAAATCTCCTCTGAACAAAACTTTCCAAGAAAACCTTGTGCTAGGTTCACCTTAGGGTAGTTATAAGTCCTGAAAGCACAACAACAACGTCGACATGGTGTTTTAACTATACTGTACTTGTTTTAAATTGTAAGCCTTCTTGAGCTCTAGTATGAGGGGAAAGGGAGAGTATAGACAAAGACAGCAGAATCCTGTATGACCATTATGTACTATGTAGCACCATCATTACATAGCCTATGAAGGATAGCTATGGTTGTCCATAGTGGATTCCAGAACCCATCCTACCCACCTTCTTGAGAAGCAGCTGCTGTGATGGATGAGGGTCTGGCTATCTTATGTTCCCACCCCTTTCCTAGCCCTTTCCTAGCTGCAAAGGAATACACAGTGTCTAAGAGACATTTGCCTTTCCAAATGTAACAGACTACAAAATATTTCTAGAATCATAGAAATAAGTACTGTGGCTGAGATCCTACACCACTTCAAACCCAACTCATTAAATGTATGTTAACAGCTAGCAGTTACACTGAGCAATGGAGGTCTGTTCTGGCAGTGATCAGGGTGCAGCAGGATGATGTTTCTGGTCCTCTTCATTCAGTAATATCTGGTGTAACAATCAGGGCTCTTGTTGCATCTTCACACCCCACCACAGATTGCGGGTGGGAAGAGGCTAGAAACTTCATCCTGCAGTGCCTTGTAAAACAGGCCTCTGTTGCTTACAGTGGCTGCTGACCATTAAGGTAGGTTTGCAGTAGGACTTTGCAATAAAGGTAATAGGACCACAATCATAAACATGAATGTTGAACAGTTAAAAACTTGTAAGTCTAGTCTACACACTTGAAACGGTTCAAGGGGATGCCAGATTGTGTTTATGTTATAGCTTATTTTTCATTTTTTCCCAAGAGCTCAGGTGTTGTAGAGGTATATCTTTTTTTCCCCAATTATTTTTTGGTAGTAAACAGTGATCCATTTTATTTTTTAAAAAATCCCAACTTGCTTAGTTTTATGATTCTCCCCTAAACATGAAAGTGGCCCTGCTGCACCTGGTCAAAGACACTTTCATGTATTGCTGGTTCCAATCTATACTATATTGCAAAATTAAGCTTGACAGGAAAAACAAGAGTATTTTTCCAGATAGACAATTTTAGGAGTGAATGTATATGGCATGGAAGAGTTGTTTAATCATGACAAACCTGATCCATGGACTTTGAGAATGGACTCTATGATGTTTAAATGTGTCCATCTGAAAAGTAAGACTGATTTTTCCCCCAATTAGAAATACAGTCTATACATGGACTGTGGTTTTTCAAATGAATTAACTGACATACACACTCATGGACATACAGTCCAGGATTGCTCATGAAATCTATTCTTGCTAGATTTTAAATCATGTTTTACTGTTCTAATCTACTAAATATAGTTACTGAATTTAAAATGTCAACATCTCTTATTGTTCTACAGATCTGTTTGAGGATATTTGCAAGCCCAATGCAAGGTCGGGGGGGATTTGTCCTCTCTAACAAAAATACATCAACATAAAACAAAACATTATCCCTCCCTCTATAAAGGACACTTTTGAGAGGGTCAATATTTTTAACAATACTGTGATGCTGTAATTATGTACACACATCCATATCCACAGAATATATACGCAGCTATATCCACCCGGAGAGAGATTGGATTCAGACAGCTTGCCCCTAAAAAGTTGGGTAGTAATCCATTAAAGCACATCTACGCTGTAGAAATAATGCAGTTTGACATTACTTTAATTGCCATGGCTCAATTCTACAGAATCCTGGGATTTGTAGTTTTGTGAGGCACCAGCACCCTTTGGCAGAGAATGCTAAAGACCTCATAAAACTACAAACTTCAAGATTCCATAGGATGGAGTTGCAGCACTTAAAGTGGTGTCAAACTGCATTATTTCTACAGTGTGGATGCATCTAGAGAAGGCTAAATATCTCACAAAACTACAGATGCCAGAATTCCATAGCACTGAGCCATGACAGTTAAAGCGGCATCAAAGTGCATTAATTCTGTAGTGTAGATGCAGACTTAGACTGAAGTAACTGGTTGGTATTAAAGGTACCACACAAATCCTTTTTCCTTCCTTCCCTTCTCTCCAAAGTTTTAGAAACATGGGATGATACATATATAAATACCTTCTATTTGTTGTATGTGCATAGTCTCTTCAAAAATCCCAGTCCCTGAAAGGGTTACCTCCAGAAGAGATATTTCAGAATTTCAAAACAGTTCTGGAACAAAACAAAGAGGGGATCACCTTATCCTTAGACTGTCACCACCCCCGTTGTGTGAATAGGTCTGTTGCCCGGGTTGTCTTGCAACCAAATGAAGCTAAGGTCAAGGGTTAAAAGAAAACTCTGTGTGTCAGATCTTGAATTTGACAGCTGAGAGAGGTTGGAAACCATTCCAAATTAAAGTATGTGACCTTGTAGATATGTCATGTGCACCTGAGAGTCAGGCTTCTTATTGAGAGCTGTAATCAATGAAAGATCTGTTTGGCTATTGTAGCATGCTCACTACATTTTTTTAAAATCTGCATACTTGACTAAAGAGGCTCTTTGGATCTCTACAATGCAACTGGAACATTCATCTTCGCAGGTGATGTTACACTGTACACAGCAGATCCACTTGAACTAAGCTGAACCACACAATTAGTTCCATGATTACTTTCATGACCTCCCTTAATTTATGAGCTCAGAGGTCAAGCAAGTGAAAGACCAAAACCGACACAATTTAGGAAGCAAGGAGAGAGGTGAGAGGTCAAAGAGCAGGCTGTAAGGTCAAATGGAGATGACAGCAATAGCCACTATGACAAATAATCCACATACTAATCTCTGTAAACAAAGCTGCTTTTGCAGGCACTGCAACCCAGAGAGAAACAAAAGTTATTTCACTGAGAAAAATATATTGATTTTCTTTTTATTGCAATAAAAATGTTCTTCTAGTTGTTAAACCTGGGTAAGGGCATGGAAAGTTCAGTCAGATCCCATGCTGAGAATGTTTAGTAACTTTTAAAAATATGACTGATGTCTAGTTTTCCATTCTTTTTTAAAAAGTAGTCTGAGCATGCAAATCCTTTGCATGTCAGAATATCTTAGCCCATAGATTTGTATTTCCAAAAGTGTCCAACTAGAAAGATATTCAGTCAATGCATCATAGGGATAGTTCCTCTGGTATGCTTATCTGTCCGAACAGTTTGTTAATCTGTAAATCAAGGATGGACAGAGCTTGGAAAAGTTCCTTTTTGGACTACAGATCCCAGAATCCTTAGCCAATGTGGCCAATTGTATGCTGCCTAGTGCTGATGGAAGCTGAAGACTAACAACATATAGAAGGCCACCATGTTCCCTATCTTTGTTGTAGACAAACAGAAATGGTAAACATGTCATTGGTTTTCATGCATTTTCCTCACTAAAAGACCTGATGAATTAAAAGTTTGCTCTTTATGCTTCTCCTCACTCAGGATAGTGGGTTACATGAGCTCTTCAAATCCTGATGTAACTTTTTAGAAATGTTTTAACAACCTGAGTTTACACAAGAGATTTACTTCACTGATGTCATTCGATAAAATCTTATTCTCTTCCTTCCTTTTTGTCACAAAAGTTTATGACCAAAAGAATGACAACTCAAGGTGAGTTTAGCTGTTTATTTTTGGATGAAATATTGGCCATAGGGACCTTTTGCTTAGCATTAAAGTTGTGTGTGCACATATGTGTGTGCGTGTCTAGTTTATCCACCTACTAGTACTTGATGCTTTGAAATGTCGACTTTTTGACAGGCTTTGAAGTTTTTGCCAAGCCATTCTGTGACATTCTTGGCTGTAAATGAACATTTCTCAGGTATTTGGCTAAACCTTTCTGTCTGTGGAACAATGAAAACAGGCTGACTCCAGGTTCAGCTCTTGAGGGGAAGGGAGAGATGTACACTGCTTGCACTTACTTTTGCTTTGTTGGCTAGGTGTCTCCCAAAGACATTCTCCTAAATCCAGCTGCTAGTCCCAGTGAGAGTAGATTCACTGAAACTTACAAAATTGTTGATCTACCAAGTTCATGTTGATTTAATGGGTCTACCCTAGTTGGATTTTGATCATTGGATAGGATGAACAGTTGAGTTGCCAGATCAAGGCTATCCCAGACTCAGATTTTAAGGCTAAAACCTAGGTCTGATCCCTTATGATGTCACAGGCAGTGGATCCTTGTGATATTACGAAGGTGACATTAGAAGGGTAGCCATTGATGATGGCATTAAGCATGATACATTAAATATCAACCACAATTGGACATAGTATGATAGCCAAATGATTTTTTTAAAATCTTCTAATAAATGAGGAGCACATAAGAACATACAGTGCGCCTTCCCTTTACACGGGGATCCATTCTGGATCCCTCCGTGTAAGGGGAAAACAGCTTATGCTGAAGCCCCATAGGAACTAATGGGACTTGAACCCATGGTGCACGGATGCACAGAAGCGCGCGCGTGCCATGGGAGTGCACCTCATTAGTTCTTCCGGGGCATGTGACGTGCTCTTCCAGCATGACTTTCAATGTATGCTGAAAGCTGTGTATGGCACACCCACGTAAAATACGGGTGCGCTGTATCTGGCATATTTGACTCCCAGTGTGGGAAATTTTTTTAACATGTCACCAAAAAAATGGGTGGGGTTCAGTATGTTAAAAAACAACAACACCAAGTCCTTTGTGTTGCTGCCTTCTCCATCACCAATGCTAATCTCTTTGGGGTGCCACTGCCTCCCAAACCGAAGAGCATTGGCAGCAGCTGCAGGCTTCCACATGCCTGACAACACCGCCAATGCTCATTTCTTTAGGGGGCCATTATACTGAAGAGATGAGTATTGGCCACAGCCTTAGACCTATGGTGACCCTAACAGGGTTTACTTGGCAAGATTTGTTCAGAAGCAGTTTCCCTTTGACTTTTTCTAAGGCTGAGAGAATGGAATTTGTTCAAGCTCATCCAGTGGGTTTCCTTGGCTGAATGGAGATTTGAACCTTGGCCTCCAGAGTCATAGACTAATATTCAGACCACTACACCATGCCCACTCTGGTTTAAATAAACACAGAAGTGTTTGAAATGGAGAGGAAGTAGTGCAATGAAACCAAATCAGGAAACTTTGTCTTAAAATGAAATAGTTCACAAGAGGTTTAGGAGGAAAGGGAAGCTGCTATTTTCTTTCATAGTCAGTAAGTGAAACATTCATAATTTTAAAATTCTGCCTAAAGGTGTAAATTAACAGAATGACAATGCAGTCCCTTGAGATACTAAGAAGTCACCATAATTTCATTTGAAATTTTTGTTGTTGTGTTAGGCACTCCTACCCTAGCAGGAGTTTTTAGAAATGACGTTCTGTCCGTACTTACTGGAGTTAATTCTTTGTAATGCAAAGTACCATTGCATCATTCATACTGGGAGCCAAGCTGGGCATTTTGATTCTCAGATTTCTGTTTCACAAAGTGGCTTTGATTCCCCACACACCGCATAGTACCTATTAACGGTGAAGAAAAACTAAAACTTCAACAAGCCTTTTCAAGCTTCCATCTTTTCCTAGGATGTCTTTTGTAATTACACAGTCTAAAGGTATCTATCCCCAAATCCCAGATTTCCTAATCTGTTAGCACCATCACTAGGTCTTCTGTATGAAACCAAGCATCATAGTATCTGAAAATTCTATTATTTTGACAGCTGTATAAATGTCCAAGCCATCTTGATAAGCTGTAACAATGATGCTGTGAAGTTCACATTTTATCACATATTATTTGATAGAGTAGTTCAATCTATATTTGAATTGAATTTAGTTTCAATAGGAGACAACTGATATCCAAAAATATTTGACTAGCCACTGAGACACCTCTATTGTATTATGTTTCAGGAACTGAAACTTGAAACACTGAACTGTTTTTGAATCTAATCCTTCAAGGAAAGGAATGCACTGGATGGGTCAGGAGAAGTGGTATTTCACATGTTAGGTGAGCATCATCCAAACCAGGCCTTTGGTTGCTTGAGATGATGAGGTTGGCTGTGCCATTAACTTCAGTGAGGCAGTTGGCACAGAGAGTGGGGTGACAGAAGTGGTAGGTTTGTTGCTTTCCTCCAGGGGAGGTGCAACTATTTTGCATAACTTTCCAGGCCTGGCCCCTGGGAGTGCTTGGGACAAGCTGCTCTTCTCTCCACTTTTTCTTTTCCAGGCTGGAAAGTGAGAGGGGGATAACTGCCATGCTATCTTCCCATGTGGTAGGTGGGCAGGCACCATCACTTCATCCTCCTTTGCATTTGGATACTGCCACATCCTTTTCTTTTTCTGGGAGTTGGCAGAAGACACAGGACATTGCAGCCTGGGGATAAGAGTTATTCCAATTTAAAAGCAGAATTAATCCACTTTAAGTACAGAAGGTGCGTACAGTCCATGTATTTAGAGATGGTAAAAATGAAATTAACATAAATAGATCAGAAAAAAACCCAGCAGCAAGCTCACTGATATCTTCCTTGAGCATCAAAAAAGGATGATGAACAAATGATATAACTGGGTAAATGCTATATGGTATAAAAATGTAACAGTCCCTATGTGTCTTTAGAGAAAAGTAATTATCTCTAGGCCTCTCTTGGACGTATGATTTTCCTTCCTTCTTTCGGGTGGTAAGGATTGTGGGCAGTACCATGACATACTCCGTGTCAGATGGGTGGGGGACAGAGGTACAATGTTGCTATCTCATCATTACTGTCTTCTGCATGAGATATCATCAGACCCTCCTCTAGCTTTTTTCCACAACAAAGTGTGTCACAGCAAATGCAACATGATGTAAAAAGCCACTTTTATTTCTCAACTCAGGCACTGAGAAAGCTTGTACTGCAGTGTGAGAGGACATAATGCTTTTTGGGTCTACTTTAGTTATTTGGGGTGTGGGAGAGAATCATCAGCAAGAGGTTCATTATCCATGTTTTGTATGAAAAGGGAGTTTTCACTTTGGCTGGAGCTACACCCTTCTTTGAGAGCCAGTGTAGTATGATGTTGAGCTAGGACTCCAGGAGACTAAGGTTTAAATTCCTATTCAGCTGGATCAGGTCACTCAGTCTCAGCCTAAGAGGAATGCAATGACAAAACTCTTTTTAATAAACCTTACCAAGAAAACCCCATGACAGAGTTGCCTTAACTTGGTGTCAGTTTGAAAGTACATAATATCTTCATCATCACCATCATCATCATCATCAACAACAACAACCTTCTCTAAGCAGCATGAGCTTTTGTAGACTTCAGTCTACTTCCTCAGATGCATTTGGAAGTAGATTGAAATCTATGAAAGCTCATGCTGTCAATTTCTTTCTTTCAGTTAGGGCTGGTACAGACAGCTCTAAAGGGGCAGTGTGATGCCACCCTTTTGATCGCTGGATCAGGGCCACAGCAACCACACACCACAGCCCTAATCCAGCTTTTTTCCAGGCCAAAGAGAAGCTGCAAAATGCCACTCCTTTGGGGGGCGAACAAAAGCTGTCCTCTCTTTTCCTCAGCACCAGCTTCTCAGTGCTCCTGTGGCATGCAGCGTATAAACGTCACCCCCTCAGAGTATTGCAATGCTGTCTGCCATCTGATCAGGTGGGCAGCATGACACTGGCTTAAGGATGGTGTCGGAGCATGTGGCATCCAAATGCCATGCCCCCATACCACCCCTAAGCTGGCTGAAGCTGCTGGTCTCTTTTGTCCCTTTGTCTCAAAGATCCTACAATATCACTCTCCCTACTGATTCCACAGACTAGCACAGCTATATATTTGAATTCAACCTTCCATAGGGCCAGTAGAAGAAGAAGAAAAAGACTGAAGTTGTGAGACATGATTAGGGAGAAGACCCTGAACATTTAGGACACAGAACACAGTGATAAATTAGATGGACCTGAGGAAAAGACAGAGGGGGCAGATTTGAGGAAAAGGCCTAAGGTCTGTGGGCAAGGGAGCTACAAAACAGTCAGCTTTTGGGCTGCAGGCATTTTGTGTCTCCATATTGGCATATCTCAGCAAATTGGTCATTAAGGATTGTATTAAATGCAAGAACAAATCTAACATCTCTGTACAATTTATAAGAGGAAAGAATTATAGGCACATTCTTGCCAAGGTTAAGCACTTTGAATTCCCACCGATGTTAATGGGGAAAACTTAAACATGTGCTTAATTCTCCAACCAAACTCAGTGGAATGTAAAACTACTTAACTTTGGCTGGATCATGACCCAAGCATAAACCTATAATAGGAGTCACACAGGGACTTGGATGCAGACTCTCTAGTGAATGTGGCTGGCTATTGTTTTGAACAATAATTCACTTGGAAAAGCAAGGAATTTAATTCATTCTTGTAGATATGTTATGATGTTTGGATAAAGGCAACCTAAGGAATTCTATTCTCATTAGACAATATTAGGAAAGTGTATGAATGTGATGGATGCCTGTCCAGTCACACAATGTCACTATACAAAGGTGTGAAGGGGGGAAATGCCAGTGATTACATCAACATGGTTGCAAAGAATATTGACCATCAAAAGAAGATTAATAGTTCCATTCTTTCATGCTCTCTCTCTCTCTCTCTCTCTGGTCCTCTTTCTATTTATGTTAAATAGAAAAGAGAAGGGAGGCATACCGACTCCTTTGGAAAGTGAGTTGTATGGTATGTAAACATGATTACAAGGTACTCCAGTAAAAGGAAGAAAGTTTGGCTTCTCCAGCATAGCCTGGCATGCCACTATATCACATTTTCAAAAATGCAAATAGGAAGAAAGGAAGGGAGAGTTATTTAGCTGCTGGTGTCACAATAAGATGTTAATTGTGGATTTTCTTGTGACTGTTTATAAAGAGACTTAGAATCTGGAGTGACCTCTTCCTGATGAATGGTAATACTTTTCTCACAGTCCAGTACCCTCTCAACATTCCAATGGTACCATTCCCACCTGCCCCATTGAAGCAATTCAGAAAGAGGTAGACAGACATTTCCCTTTCACTCCTATGCATGTTGTGTTGGCACAGAACTTTGTCTGGATGGTGCCTTGTCTAGCTCCAATTATGGATCAGTTGCCTGGAAGAGAATCAGATAACTGGGTACTGTCTACTCAGATTCACTCTACTTCCATGAAAGACATTCAATTTTAGTTCCTAATACTTATTAAAAAAAATTGTTCAACCCCTCAGATATCAATTATGCCAATACTGGGTTAAGCGGACCCTGTAGATGTTGTTGCATTGCAGCTCCCATAGTGCCTCACCACTGGCTATTGGGGCCAGGAATGATGGGAGTTGCAGGCCAACAAGATCAGGAGAGCCACATGAATCCCACTGCTGATGTAAGCTTTAAGATGATGATTTTGTAAGTGACCATAAACTTCCAAGCTTCATGTTCACATGGTAATCTCCAATAATATATATATATATATTACTACAGCTTGACATCAGCAAATAAGATATAAGGAAGAAACTGTTTTTTAAAAAAAAAATCCAGTATAGTTTTCTTTAATATGATGTAGTACTATCATTTTTCACCTCTAATTCTCTGATAAGACTTGCAGTTTTTCTGAAGAGATGCTATTATTATCAGGTGGTTGTTAGATGAAATACTCCCTCTGCTGGTACAGGGAGGCAAAAAGTCAATCTCATGCTTGTGCAGACTGGAACCGATGTAAACCTATATTAACCAGCAATTGCTGTTTGCCAAAATAAGTTGCTATTTCCCTGTACCTGTTATGAACAAATCACAGTGTTACTGTTATGTGGTGTTTTGTGAGGTGATGTGCACATATGATAATTCCATCCCTTCTTAAATCTTAAATCCCCTACACCTGCCTTTCAAGACATGTTACTGAATGAGTTTTGAGTTGTAGGTTTCTCCATAATAGATTCAAGAACTATTGTGACATGTTTACTGTGGTTTGTTTCTTATGGGCTTCCAACTAGTGGGGTACAAATATAGTGCCATCTTCCAGGGCAATACCATCTCAAGACAGCTGACAGCACAATGATACTGCATAATACATAAAAACAATGATCAATCTAGAATTGAAATAGTAAAACAATAGCATTATATATTAAAATCCATTTGATTTTTTTTCTTTTAAAAATTATGAAGGGTGAATTTAAAAAAAATGTCCATACATATCTTGTAAAGAAGGACTTTCATAGTTATAGGATCACCATCTCTTGCACTGGACAGGTCCATAGCAAGCTCATAAGGTCTTGGCCATGAGCAGGACCTCCTCCAAGACAGATCTTCAGGCCTTGGAAAGCTTATGAGGATCCAGATAATCCTTTAAATAACTTGGAACCAAATGGTGTAGGAATTTAATGGTTGTTGCCAGAACTGTAAAATAGGCCTGGAAATGAATTGGTAATCAATGTTGCCAAGAGTTGCAGGTGCAGGGAAGGAATGAAAAAGAGGACAAAGAATGAAAAGTGAAATCAAGATTTTTTAAAAAAAAGTATTGAGTGCCTGAGTGGAGCTGAGGATGAAAGACATTCATTCCACACTTTTTGGTGTACATGGTACAATCTGTACATGGTACATGGTACGATCTACATATTTTTCAGACCAAGAAAGGAGGCCAACTATTGCAGGTCAACTATTTAAGGTAAATTTAAGGACCATGGAAACTAAGGGCTGGAACAGACAGGCCAAAATAAAGCTGCTTTGGGTCACTTTGGAGGTATGCTGTTTAAAGGACATTTGCATCTTAAGAGGCCAGAAGCTGCACCAAACCTGTGCTCCAGTCCTTAGGACTGGAGCATGGCTTTGGCACGGCTTTCAGACTATTTGGACGCATGCATCATTTAAACAGCATACCTCCAAAGTGATCCGAAGCAACTTTATTTTGGCCTGTCTGTTTGGGCCCTAAGAAACAATAAGTTAGGAAAATGCAGCAATCCTGTACTGACTGAAATACAAATACTAGGCAGCTCATTTTTTCTTGCACTGATAACTTCCACTGAGTTCTGGATGCAAGTTTAGAAACTGAAGGAGAAAGGGAGAGTAGAGATAGCCAGTTGGACCCCACATATAGTGTTGAGGAGGGGCTTGAAAGCAGAGGATACCATCAGTGGGAGAGAGTGAGTGAGTGAGTGAGGGAGGGAGGAAGGAAGGAAGGAAGGAAGGAAGGAAGGAAGGAAGGAAGGAAGGAAGGAAGGAAAAAATATTTTCTGAATTGTACTCTTATTCTGAGATCCCTCCCACTGCCCTGAGACTCAGAGCCAGGCCTTGAGAACTGGAAACCCTATTCAGAAACCACAGATAGGACACAACAGAGGGAGGATAACAATATGTATAAGGCATTCAGCCATGATCTTTGGTGTGAAAACAGAGGGTGTCATTCAAGTAGCAGCAAGTGGTTGTTAGATAAAAGCACCAGTGCCCATGAGGGGACACTTACAGAAAAAAGGGTTTTCTGAGACAATATGATGCAAATGTATTGATAGTTGTAAAAACCACCCTCAAAGGTTCACAGGCTGATGAAGTTATCAGAAATAATCATCTACCTCACAATGCCATGCAAAATCACCCTCATATGTTCATAGGCTGATAGTGTTACCAGGAGTGATTGCATGGTAGTTTCACACACCTCTGGGTGACCTTGGGCAAGCCACATACTCTCAGCCTCAGGGAAAGACAATGCAAACCTCCTCCGAAATCTTGCCAAGAAAACCTCATGATATGTCCTTAGCGTCTCCATAAATCAAAAATTACTTGAATGCACACAACACACACAGCGACAACTACTACCTCCACCAGTGTTACCACCAACAATGGCCACATTCCTTGAAATAGGACTTCAAAGTTAGAACAAAAGTTTCTAAAGTCCTTTTCTGAAATTAGAGGGAAAGGAAAGATGTAGAGAGTCAGTTCTATAAAGAGCAGCTAAGACTCAGGACTTGTCTATTTGGGCCAAATGACCTGGTTTTCCCCCAGCCTTGCACTGCCCTACCTACACAACACAGGGCCAAAGGCCTGATTTATCTGTGGATTGTCATCATGCGGGAAGGTCAGCCCTGCAGTGAATCTGGGCCATCCCTCCCTAAAACCGTTTTTTAAAAATTACTTTTTGCTCCAGATCTTCCCAGAAAATCCAGAGCACTCCAGAGCAACACCAAATGGCTGTTTACACAGTGTCTCACTGTGTGGCTGCCATCACCACCATTAGCACAAGTTCCTCTCTCTTTCTCTGAGTTCAGAACAAGGTGTCCAACCATATAATTGATGCTTGGTACCATATTTTCAGTTTCAGAGGGAGTGACTCATGCCAGCAGTGGTGGTGGTGGATGGCACAATGGGATACACATATAAATAACATCCTAGTGTTACTCCAAAATACCCAGGTAACAGAGGAATTTGGAGCAGCTTCAGGGCCAGAATACTCTGAGCTATTCACAGAGTATTCTGACCATCATAAAACCACTCCAAGAAGGCTCTCCAGATTTCATCCATCCCATCTAGTTTTAGGTGTCAGTTTAGGCCCTGTGCAGACCAACAATTTGGGCTGGGTTGGGAGCAGAGTCGGGGTGTAGCATCTACATGACACACACCCTGGCTCCACACCCCAGGGTGGTGTGATGCTGCACACTGCACCGCATGGTGTGCAGCTTTATGGCTGTCCTCTGGCACTGTGTTTGTACAACGCAGTGCCGTAGGGCACCGTAAAGCCACAGTATCATGACTATCATGCTCTGGAAAAAAAACAAATCAAGCCTGCAGTGTGCAGTTGCCATGGTCCTGATCTGGCTCTAGAAGGGGAAGCTGGAAGCCACCTCTTCAGGGCTGTCTGCACAGCCTCTTAGTCTGTGCGAAATTTGCACATGGTATTTTTGTACAAAAAACCCCCCAGCATTTTCTGCAAAAAAATATTCCTGAAAAAAATCTAGAAAAAAAAATGCTAAGCAGAAAATGGTGTTCCCTCCACAGAAAAATATTGTTTTTGTATATATAAAACAACATCATGTGCAAATTTTTCACAGACTGTCATTAGTCCTGATGTTGCAGGTCCAAGAATTTCTGGATGAAATGGATTATATAAATTAATTTCTGGTTTCAGGCCTGGCAATGGGGCA
This sequence comes from Sceloporus undulatus, assembly GCF_019175285.1. Classification (NCBI taxonomy): domain Eukaryota; kingdom Metazoa; phylum Chordata; class Lepidosauria; order Squamata; family Phrynosomatidae; genus Sceloporus; species Sceloporus undulatus. The sequence goes on from NC_056526.1 coordinate 87,170,263, forward strand.
AAAACAGCTTGGTGGATAACCTATGCAGGGAACTAGACACAGAGAGTATGTTCCTGTTGGTTCTGCTGGACCCATCAGATGCTATCAGTACCATCAACCAAGGTATAATTCTGGGTCACTTTAGCTTTGAACCTGTGATGGCCAGGAGTTGTTTTGTTTTGCATGTATAATGTTTGTGCACCAACTGCACCCATTCCTTGAGACATCAGATTTGGCCACCATGATGCATGCCTCAGTTACACCCTGTTTGGAGTACAGTAATGCAGTCTACCTGGAGCTGCCTTTGAACAGTGTTCAGAAACTTCAGCTGGTACAAAGAGGTGCAGCTAGCCTATTAACTGGACCATATTGCACCCCTGATGATGAAGCATCTTCACTGCCTGCTAGTTTGTTTCTTGCCACAATTGAAAGTGCTGGTTATATCTTATAGAACCCTATACATCTGAGATCCAGGCTATCTGTATGAGCTGACCTGAGCTCTGAGGTCATCAGGAGAGACTCTTCTCTCAGTAGATTACTGCACTACACTCTTATAGTGCTGCTATTCCACTTCTGCTGCTCTGGCTGCCTCCTGTTGCATTCTGAGGCTTGTAGTTCCCACCACCATCGTAAGCATGGTTGCTGGGTATGTGAAAGAGGGCCTTCTCAGTGGCTACCCTATACTCTGGAACTCCCTTCTCAAGAAGGCCAGAGTAATCCCTTCCCTGCTGTTCTGTTGGCAGGCTAAGATATTTGATTTCAGACAGGCTTTTAAACTGTATAGAGGTACTGTATAGTTTTGAAGAGATGCAGTGGCACATTAGTTAAAATGCTTACTCTGATGATTGCGAGATTGGCAGGTAGAGGCCCGGGCACCACATGGTGGAGTGAGCTCCCAGCACTAGTCCCAGCTTGTGCCAACCTAGCAGTTCAAAAGCATGTAAAAGTATAAGTAGATACTGTAAATAGATATCGCTTTGATGGGAAAGTAACAGTGTTCTGGGGAGTCATGCTGGCCACATGATCACAGAGTTGACTTTTACAACACAGGCTCTTTAGCTTAGTAATGTAGATGAGGACCACCACCTATAGTTGGATTTTCTCTTGTTTGCCCGATGAAGAAGCCATTGTGACTTCGAAAGCTTGCAACATGAAATTGAGCATTTTAGTTGTCCCAATAAAGGCACCATTGTTTGGATGCTTGCGACCACATGGCCCAAAGGGGGGAGGATGTCAGCCTACAGATAGCCCTCCCTACCATCTGAACTAAGACCAGTAACAGAAAATGCAGACCCATAACTAACATCTTCAATTTCTTTTTCATGTTTGCCTGATGAAGAAGCCATTGTGACATCGAAAGCTTGCAACATGTAATTGTGCATTTTGGTTGGCCCAATAAAGGTAACATTGTTTGAATGTTGTTGAATTTGCTATATGGCCAACACAGCTACCCCTAGATGTTGTATAGTTGGACTAGACAATCTTGTCAAGTCAAAACCTTTATCTTTATCTTTACTATAGTTTTGAGAGACTGCTTTTAAGAGTTTTTATCCTTCTAATTGAATTTTATTCTTTTAATCTGACGTGTGATTTGTTTTAATACTGTAAATAGTTTAACTGTATTTTAATGTTCATTTTTGGTATGTTTTAAATTGTATTTTTTAACACACACACACACACACAAGCCACCTTGATTAATTTTGAGAAAAGGTGGGATACAAATAAATATCATCATCATCAACAGTCCAGAATTCTATTTTCCAGAACACCTTTAGTGAAGAAATCTACAGTGAGTTCACTTTTATGTGGAGTATAAATGTATCTACTGAATTTGCTCAATGCAGATGAGAGCTTCAGTTCAGTTCAGTTTCCTAAATTTGGAATTGACATATACAGAACAAGAATGAATTTCAGGATTTGCATTTTCAATGACTGTGGGAAAAATGTCTTATTTCCCTCTTCTCTGAATGTGTATAAGGAGCTTCCGCAAATGACAGAAAGGTATCTAGCACATTTGAATCCATGTGAAACATAAAAAGGGCTAGTGGAGAAACCAAGTTGTGCTGCATGGTGTGAAAGGGACATTTTGAGCCAAGAAATAAAATCCTTCTATGGCTTCATTTTCTCCCACAGTTCCTTAGTCTCACTGCCCACTCTTATGTAAACAGAAGTTTGTGACCACACAGCTGTTAAAGGACAACCCCCCCCCCAATTCTCTGCCAAAATTTAAAAAGAATATGAAAACATTCCTGCATCATTGGAGAGCTGAGACAACATAGTGAGAAAGTGAGAGAGGCGTAAAAGGATTATTGTGCATAATGTTTAAATTCTGCACATTCTAACATGCTCATTAGATGTCTAACAAGCTGTTGATGCATAGAGAAAGTGCAGCATCTGTGAAAGGTGTCATAACTGAAGCTGAATTTTCATTTCATGCAGAGAAAGTCTCATCCTCATTTGGAGGACCTGTTGCTTAATCAAAAAGATGTAGTGGTTTGTTTGAGTAGTTCTGATGTGAAAAATGAAAGTAGGTGTTAGTGGTAGAGAAAAAAACCAAATGCGCAAATCATTTTTCAGCTATTAGCCTGCAACGTGTTATTTCAATAGCCTTTAATGGTCCATAAGAGATGGAGGAAATGCTAAAAACCACAACTAGACCAAGTAGAATGTATTAAGAAGCTGCAACCTGTACATGAACCTGTGAGACATCTGACTTCTAAGTAGTCTGGCCCACCAACTAACCACAGTTCAACACTTCAGGTGGTACTATTTATTAAGCCAAATATTTTCTTAGTTATAAAGTTAACATCACTTTTCAAGCTATATTTCCCATTTACTTACAAGCCGATTATACATCCTTTGAATTCTGCACATTGATATAGATATGAATGGGTCCCACAGAACCCCTACCATTCATCAGCCTCCAAACAAATTCATCTCAAGTACTAGTAAGTTTGTGTTCTTTACATGGGAATTAATGGCTTGAGTTGAGCAGTTATTGACTGGAACCTTCTTGGAGTTCTGTGCCAACATAACTCTTGGTTACAATGGCAATTGCAGTATTTAGAGACCTTCCTAGTTAGATATCCAATATCACATTGTACAAAGCATTTCCCCCAGCACAATGGGACATGGACACACTCTGCCTCCCATCCCACAACCAGAATGGTGACTGAAATAATAAGGAAACTACCATCCACATTCCCCCATCATTGATACTGCTATTGCCTCTTCTGCCTAAGTACACCAGTGGAGTATTACATTTCATCTGGAGAGATTATCAGACGGGTGAGAAAGGCCAAGAGTAAAAGTCCCAGCAAAGTTGTGCACTCGTACTGAAGGTCTTCAGGCATATCGTGCTTAATCCATGCAGACCCAGGAATGCTCCAGCAACAACCATTCACAGGGAATGGTTTGTTGCTGGAGCATTCCTGGATCTTCATGGGTTAAGTCTTGGATAAGTGTGACATCTTCTGAAAATCTTCAGCACGCTCGAGTGACTTTGCTGAGAGTATATCTTTTTCTTCCCCGATTTTTCCCCATCTGATAATCTCCCACATTAAATGGGATCATACCCACTGAAATTACCCAGCAAGGAACTAAATGCCTATCATGAAATTTCCTTGTCTGCCTCCTGTTTTGAGGTGTTATTTGGATGATAGCTTGTTTAACTTATTAAATTTCTCTTATTAAGTTAAGAAGGATGCTTATCTCCTGATTTATAGAAAAACAGGAGTATCCATTTTCATTATTATATGGCTCAATAGGGATTGTTTGTCCTTTTTGATTTATTTTATGTTATATGTATTTATGGATTCTGATATATATTTTTGTTATTTTGTTTAAACTATTGTTTTACAATAGAAGGAATAAAAATGCACATAAATACATGCTTTGTACCACTTGTTTTATATAGTAGGATACCAACAAATTAAGGTACATACAAATTCATCATCTGGCATTCATGCCCATCTTGTGTCCACGCTGACTTTTCACAAAAGCAAAGCCTTGTATGGATTTTCCAGATGACAGAAGTGCTTGAAAAACAAATTGAAATGCTCATCTAACTCCAAGAATGCTGGGATGTTTACCACCGACAAAGGAATTTTCAGAGTTGAAGGATTACTGCATATAACACCCCTTATGGCATATGCTTTTCAGCCATGCATCTACAAATTCAATTACAGCTACAACAGTAAAACACTGGGGAAAAAGCAGTTGATCAATTAGCTAAGCATTCAAACCACCAGGTCGTGAATAATGTCATTCTGGCTGCATCAGTGGGAGAGAGAAAAAGCATGCAACTTATATACTCCAATTGTCATGTGTAGAAAACCTAATTAAGATTAAAGACGACTAGAATGAAGTTGTGTTTGCTTGTTCTTGTGTATTCAACTACAGTATTATTTTCCTCTACTACAATAGAATTCAAAATCCACAAAACAGTGATACTTTTATTGCTATTGTTTTTATCATTATTATTTTGAGTGTTATTTAAATAGCTGAATAAAAGTGCATGGGATGTAAATTTCATTTTAGTTTCTCCACCATATAATCCTGTTGAAAGTGAATTGCTATTTTTGTTATCATTATAATTTTGAGTGTTATTTAAATAACTGAATAAAATTGCATGGGATATAAATTTCATTTTAGTTTCTCCACCATATAATCCTGTTGAAAATCATCTTTTCCTGAAGCTATTATTTGCATGAGGGAGAATCCAACATGGTCCTACATTGGCTAGTTAAGTGCAAAACTCAAATTTGTTACATGCATACATTTATTTAACATAGCACTTGGTGTAGCAAGGGTAATGTACAGCTTATGGTTCTGTAAATGCCATCTATGAGTGTGACTGTTGTATGAGCAGCTGTGTTTTTCAAGGCTTTCTCTAAGTGTAATTCCAGTGTGCTTTGATTGCAGACCTATCAACCAATTCACAATGGGATTGCACATCAGTGTGTTACAGGCTGCGTAACTGGCTGTGAAATAGTGCCATCCAGTTCAGTTTATACATGCTAGCATAACCTTACACTATTCAACGCTCCATTGTGTCTATGGCACGTTACAGACTGCCCCTTTGGGGCGGCCTGTAGGCGATCCTTTCCCTACCGGATTGGGGCATCAGCTCTCAGAGCAGCACCCTCCGAGGCCTCAATCTGCCGCTTTCCAGGCCGCGGGGAAGCGGCAAAAGGCTGCTTCCCCGCGGCATGGAAATGGGTGTCCTTGGGGCTTCATGCCCCAAGGCCACCTGACGGCAGCGGGGACCAAGAGAAAAGGGACACTTGGCCCCTTTCTCCTTTGCATAGCTGGCACAGCCATCTAAAGGCTGCGCCAGTGACGCAAATCACAGAAGGAGCTCCATTTCGGAGCTCCTTCTAGCGCCACGGAAAGGGCGCTCTATGCTCCCTTGAGCAGCGCAAAGACATCACGTCTGCACCGCCCCGTTTGGAGGTGGCATGTTCATGATGTTGTAATGGCGGGCCCGTGTGGAACAGGTGTTGCCATTTTGTACGGACTCAGTCCATACTAGGGTTAGGGGCGTCCGGAAGTACTGCCCCTTTTTAACTCTAGTACGAACCCAGTCCATACTATAGGCCCATCTGTAACGGGCCTAAGCTTCTAATTTCCTCCTATTTTTTCCTTATCTTTCTGTCTCCCACCCTTCTTACTTTTCCTCTCTATTTCTGTGCAATAGCAAAGATGCTTTCAGCATGTTATGCATGAGAATGTATTATTTTGGAGCAACAAAATTTTTTCCAAATAAAGAGAGATTATTATTATTTTTTTATGCAGGAAAGGAGTTTCTAATGTTCAGATAATACATCCAAATGGGGAGGTTTTTTTGTGTTCAAGTGAGGAACTCGTGTGTTTATATATTGTCACATTATTTTTTTAGTTTAAATTTTATTAGGTTTTAGTACAATCAAATTTAGAATCCAAATAATATGCAATGATAAAGAAACAAAAGGAAGGAAAAGAGAAGAAGAAGAAAAGGGGAAAGGGGAAAGGTAAGTCAAGTAATTCACAGTAAGAGGCTGATTCCCCCCCAATCATGAATGTAATGAAAATAAAGATAAAAAATAAGAAAATATGATATTACAGATCCAACTAAATAATGCTACTTAAATTACTAATAACCATAACCACAATTATTACATTGTTAGATTTCTTGTTCCAAACAAAATCCATAATAACCACAATTAATACATTGTTAGATTTCTTGTTCCTCCCAAAAATCCATATTCATAATATTCATAATAATATATTATCAAATGATGTTATCTCACTTTAAAATGGTACTGAATGCTTCAAATGTTTGGCAAGCTAAAAGGTTAACATGAAACAGAAAATCTTTCCTTTTTATTATTTTCTTAAAAGGAGAGTAGTTGAATAGCACACGGTACACATTAAAATCTATTCAGAAAACACCCAACCTTTCTACAGAGCTTGTTAGAAAAAGAAACGTGGCTGGTGGTCTCTCAGAGTTCATTTTAAAGTCTGTCAGAGACTTTCTAATATATTCATTTTATTGAAAAGGTTAAGCAGAGACATGATAAATGTCTTTGAATATCTTGAAAGGCTAACAGGCTGACAATGGAACAGATCCCAGGAAGTGGGATTAGAACCAATAGTGGAAATGTAAATGGAACAGATTTCAGCTAATCTGGAACAGAAATTGCTTAACAATGGGAATCGGTTGACAATGAAATGGATTGTCTTAGGAAACGGCAGAGTCTTCTTGGATGTAAGTACTCCAACTGGTTTCCAGACTTGGGCTCCCAGGTATGTTGAGCAATGTTCAGAGCTTCTGACAGCTTCTGGTAAACCATTTTTGCTGTAGTAATAACTTTATAGTAGATATTGAATTAAGCAGATAGGTGGACCAGATCAAAGCTATTGAAAAGGGTGGTCCATGGCCAAGTACCAGTCCATGACCACCAGCTGCCAGCCCCTGAAGTTTCCAGGAAGGAAGCAGTAGTAGCCAATGGGCAAAAATATGATAGGAGCCACTGGCATATTTTTTTAAAAATGCCTGTCCACGCCAGATCCACATTTGATAGTTTAAGTAGCATTAGACTAGAGGACCTCCAGGGTATCTTCTGATACTTTCTATAAAGTTTCTATGATTGCCAGTATTATGTGATTCATATTTTCAGGGAGGCTCCTAACATCTTCCTAACAAGGCAGTCAACGTTAAGTACATGGAAGCTTCATTGATTTCCATGGGAGAGTTTAGGTTTGGATTTGACAGTTCTTCTGAAATTAGTGAGATGTCAAAGTGTTTGCATTTGGGTGGACTAAGATCAAAATTGGAAGGAAGATTTGAGGGGAAATTCAAAGGAAGTTAAGAGTGTGTTTATTCATTGACATGACTCAGATAAGACGTTTAGGGTTAGAAATATGAACACTGAAATTTCTTAAGGGTTATCTAAGTTGATAGCCTTACACTAGGGCTGAATGCCAAATTGTACAGTGAAGAACCTTGGCCCACAATCAGAGGATTAGATAGGACCAGAAAGAATCATATTGGTTCCTTTTGAAATCTAAAGATTTAATAGTACTAGTATTACCTTCTGGCCAACTGCAGTGGTGGCAATAAAGTATCTTACAGAGAAAGCCAGCTTATATACCTTCATTTTCAACATGATATTCGACAGGTTTTATTTTTTCATGTGTGGAATGCATTTAAAAATCCAGAAATATTCCAGAATGTTGGTGGCTGAAAATTGTGATCCATTCTCACCTTTAGTGGGATGTGTGGATCATAAATAAAAGTTACTGAAGCATATTTCCTCACAAACACTTTGTGCATGAGATTTTCATGATGCGAAGTGGACTTTCTAAGCAATAAGGCATGCCTTCCTTCTTTTTCCTTCATTGCTCATACATAGATACTCTGTTTTATTACTCACTTAGCAGACAGCTGAGCTCATTTATTAGCCTCCACTTGTATACAAAGGATTAACTTGAACTTTAGAACCTTAAGAGTATTTATTAGCTTTAAGAAGCCATATGTTTTATAACCCCTTCTTCTTAGGTCACTTTTTCTAGTACAAATTCTGAGCTGGCCCTCAAATTT
>NC_056526.1:87179382-87188281 GCF_019175285.1 Sceloporus undulatus
AAAAATTGATAGCCTGCCCACAAGGAATCTGGGTGGGTTACAGCAATAAAAATACAGAGAATACAATAAAATAAAATAAAATAAGATTTTATCCATGGATCAATGTAGGGATTCCCTCCTGACATTGCATCCAAACTGCAGAAATAATCCAGTTTGATACCACTTCAACTGCCATCTCTCAGTGCTATGGAATTTGGGAAGCTGCAGTTTTATGAGACATTTAGGCTTCTCTATCAGAGAGCTCTGGCATCACAACAGATTACAGTTCCCAGGATTCCCTAGCACTTAGCTGGGCAATTAAGTGATATTCAACTGATTTATTTTTGCAGTGTGGATGCAGCCTAACTGATCTCCAGAGATTAAACCTGGGTCAAATTTGAATTGTAAAGGAGTTGTCCAGGGTGCTGAGCCTAATTGGTGAGTGTATCAAGAATCATAGAGCTCAGAGGTACTCTGGCAGTCAACAAATCTAACTGAATATTCAGTGTGAGATCTACAATGCATGGTGCAGTTACACCATAGACAACATGGCTATTCATCCTGTCCTTAAGATCTCCATCCTGCAGCACTCTGTTGCACTCAAACAGCTCTTTCACAAGGATTTGCATCTCTCAAAAGCTCATCATAACAACTGCACAGTCAGAAAAAACCCTTTTTCACTACCTTAGATACCATGTTTCTCAATGGAAACTATTTTAGCCAGTCACTAAATCGCACCAACACAGACATTCTCACAGCACTGTGAACAGCTTTCTCATTTCCAGTTATTGAAGATTTTCATACTTGGCTGAATCGCTGATAAAATATCCCTGAAACATCCCTCAAACGTGGAAGAAGCGTGCATGTGTGGAAGCTTGGTGCGCTTCCTCAATCACCATGCAATCGTCGCTCCCTCTAGCGTGCCTGAATCGTTCCAGGGAAGCGGATTTTCTATGAACAGAAACTTTGAGTTCATAGGAAATCTGCTCCCCTTGAGATGATTCAGAGATGCTAGAGGGAGTGACAATTGCATGACGATTGAGGAAGCATGCCAAGCGTTCCAACACATTCACTTTTGAGGCACATAACAACAACATTAGTGGAGTGGGTTTTTTTGGTAAGGAGGTAGTTAGTATCTCCTTGCACAAGTTTTCCTAAGCTGTGAAATAGCTTCTGAGTGCAATTTCACAACCACAACCCAAACTGTGGCAGAAGTACACAGGAAACATTCCTGCTCTGCCTTGACTGCTCTAGACTACTATGCAAGTACACTGGCAGAACTTTATGCACCACTAGCTTTAAACAGATCTTGGCCATAGACCTCAGATCAAAGGAGCCAGAGCCATGTGTGTCTAGCCTGTGATTTTAAAAGATGGCCTTCCACTGAACAGCTGTTTGGCAGAAAAGCAAGGAGAAAGGACCGAATCTGGCCTTCACTGCCTTTTCTGAAGCTTATAGCTGCTACTGACTCTTTTTTATGAGCCACACATGCGCAACTCTGTCTGCCAGATTGGACCAGGGTGCATAAGTGCCCCCACACACTCCCATGCACATTTTCTATTTCCATCCAACTAAGGGCAGGCACATGCTAGAGCAAACATCCACTTTTGCTTCTGTCACCAAACAGAAATAACAGTTTGTTATGCACTTAACTATACTATGAACTGGGAATAGTTGGAAAAGGTATATTTGTAATTGATGCAGAAATGATGACCAGACAGTTTATAGGATCAGGGAATCTACAACATTTACCACAATGTGCAATCGGTGCTACTATTCTTCAAGGGGGGTTTGTAGTGCTGGAGCAGAGTATCTTCTTGTGCAGATATTGACACTATACACATGGGATGTTGGATGGCAGTCTTTACAGGTTTCTCAAAGATAGATAATTTAACAAGCATGGCTTGTCATGGCTTACCCTTAGTTACACTTTAGCAACAGGTATCAATATGAAAAAGACACACTGACTGAAGCATCTGCAAAACAGATTTTGGGACAATTCAGTGTCTCCTCATGAATGCCATCTGATCTGGATTCAATATGCAAACAATCACCCTTGAAAAATATTCTGGCTACTAAAAGATTTGCACATGGCAAATAGATACCATTGCTTTAAAATGTAAAATATAAATTCCTGAGCACATTGTTCAAGTCAGCAACAATAAAAAAGAGGATTAAAATGCACAATTATATTCAAAGCATAAAAGGAATTCATCCATGTTGCTTTGGGTCCCTATGGGAGAAAAGTGTGCTCTTAAATAGAAGCATACTTATATGCATGCATGCATGCAGCATATATCTCCAATTAAAAAGCTACTTCAGAAAATAATTCAGGTTAAAAGATGAATGTCCATCTCAATAAAAATACTTTTTCCAAGTGGCAGAAGGATAACAGAAACCAACCAAGACTCTGCTTTCAGTTGGTAGAGAAATGCCAGGGAAAAGAATTTGTGTTCCTCTCATTCAAATAGCCACACATCTTTCCCCCACCTCATCTCTCTCACATACAATACTATATGTTAAATAATATGGGGATGCTAATACCATGAAAGTATGGGGGTATTACAACCTTGGTAAACAATGGCCTGTTACAGACAGCCAAAATAAAGCTGCTTCGAGTCACAGTGGAGGTATGGTGTTTCAATGATGCATGCATCCTACGAGTCCAGAAGTCACACCAAAGCCATGCTCCAGCCACCATACCTCCACTGTGACTCGAAGCAGCTTTATTTTGGCTGTCTGTAACAGGCCAGAGTCTTATTCTTCCTTGACACAGAAGCATAGTAGTGTTATAGCTATCCTAAAGTTAGCAGCATTTTTCTCCCACAAGGTATTATGGGAACTGAATGACAATACCTGTAATTTCTAGTGGAAAATGCCAACTTCAGTTCTGCTTAGAAGAATGGGAGTACAAATATTCCTTATGGTTGAATTTTCATGACAGCCTTACTGATGACACATCTTTTGGAGCTAAAACACATTCCTTGAATCCACATTCCTAGCCATTTCCTGATAAGTTTAAAGGCTTGCTTAAGAGGAAAATATTCTGTGTAACTTAAAACTGCTCCACAAAACTGATGGATTCCATGATCTATATAACTTATTCAGATTAGGCACAAGTATAATTGACTTATTTTGTATGTTACTCTGTTTCCTTTAAACAAACCCAGATTGAATGATTGAGCATGTCTTCCTATGTCAAGAAGAGCAAATGAAAACATACCTGTACGCTACATTTTCTCTCACCCTACTTGAAATCACATTCAACAGAGCCCCCCCCCCCCCGTTTCTGAGATTTCACCGACATCTGAGCTTCAGTCTTTATGCACATGGTTACAGCCATATGGGTTAGACATTTTTGACATTCAAATAACAGACAACATTTCAGGAAGCTAAATAATTGATCTCAGTGTCACCTTCTGTGATTCTTCCGTACTTTCAAAGAATCACAGTCCGTGTACAATGCTGCCTACCGGTTCTGTACAATACAATCCCAAAGTAGTTTTTAGATGATTGTCAGTAGAATGTAGGCAATAGAACACTACTATTTTGGCTAAGGATATATTACAGTTCATTAATATAATCAAAGGGAAATAAACTGCAGATTGCTTGGAGTAGTAATTGGTAAATAATTCCATTTCAAGTTCATATAGTTTTTGAATATAGTGTGCAGCCATCAGTCAGCTACATATTCAGTCATAAGTCCATTCCATTTGAATTCCACGCTCATCTGTGCTTTTTTCCCAATGACAACATTGATTTTTGCATGTAACATAAATGATTTTTTTTCCAGCAATCGCTAATATACACAATTGTATGTGCTAACATCTCTTCCTCACAATTTCTGAGTCAAAACCTGGATCGCAAAATTCAAAGAAGGGCTCAATGCAAAAGATAATGAGCTTCCAATCTGCATATTTGTTAGGGAAGCGTGAATTAGAATTGATTCTTTAAGAACACAGAATGCATTATATATCTGCCTTATTATAGGTGTTGTTGTTGTTGTTGTTGTTGTTGTTGTTGTTGTTGTTGTTGTGTGCCTTTAAGATGTTTCTGTCTTATTTTGACCCTAAGATGAATGTATCATAGGATTTTCTGGGGCTGAGAGTGTGTGACTTACCCAATGTCGCCAGTAGATTTCCATGGCCAAGTAGGGAATGGAACCCTGATCTCCAGAGCCATAATCCAATGTTCAAAGCACTACACTACACTGGTTCTCTGTTCTATGCAGTACATATCTGTATTAGTACAGGCAGACTGCATATTTATCAAGGATGTGTAAATGTGAGCAGTGTGCTCCAAAATTCAGACTAAATCCCTCATTTACATTCTCTTTCCAATTATAAATGTTCAGCAAAGCTTCAAAAAAGAAAAGAAAAGAAAAGTTGGCATAAGCTCAAAGGTTTGGTCCATCCAACCACCCAACCATCCAACTAGTTTGGTCCATCCAACCACCATGGGTCTAGCTATAGGAGGTGGGGAGCAATATGATGGCATTCCTTTTTCAAATAAGAATTCTGCACCCGAAATGAAACTTTCCTTCGGTCCTCAAAGTTCTAGCATTGCAGTGACTTTAAACTTCAGTTGAGCATTTAAGAATTATATCTCAGGCATCCAAAGGGGGGGGGGGAAGCAGCCAAAGCTGCCAAGGGAATGTGAACATAGCAAATATCAGATTTCAAGGTGCAAATGATTTTCAGTGTCTCACTCTCTCCAATGCTATAAATTTGGAGAGTGAAGTAAAATGTCATTAAGGGGTGGAACTATTATTGGGGCACAAAGTTTGGTCTTGTTCTATAGCTACACCCTCAATGGGGGGAAAAACTTTCTTCGCTCCAGTACAAGTTTAATCCACTGCCTTTGGTGAATTTCAAGCTGTCAGGAAGGAGCAAAGTTCATTCAGCAGCACCTTATGAACACTAAGCATTATTGTCTTGTGCTTCTGAACAGACCTGTCTCTCCTCCCCTTCTTCTGAAAGACCCAGTGACAAGCTAGCCATCTATTTATAATGAAGCATACTTTGATATGTTTGAACACGTCAACTTTTAACACAGTTTTTGGCCCATATTTCCCATTAATATGAAATGCACTTAAAAAATCTATCCTGACATTTTTTATGAATGGAGTCCTTTGTTGAGTTTCAGCTTTGAAATATTATTTATGGATTTTGCTTAATGCTTCTGGGAAACGGTATGAGTCAAGTATCATTTGTTAAAAAATGGGTTACTCGTGGCCAGCAAGATTCCTGGAACGTGACACTTTGTAAATTATTTTCTGTATTGCAGAATGACATCTTAATTGGAAACAATGTTTGTCCTTCCAAAATATGGTGGAGCAGTGTGTGCAAGTGTGTATGTGTGTGTATTTGTGCTTCCCTTTGAAAAATTCATTCATATTGAATGAAATTCAAACATATTGACATATTCATTTCAAAAATCACGTGTGTATCGCTAAAAGGTCCTAGTGAGTGAAGATAACATTGTGAGTGAAGTTAACATTTTTGAGTTGTTTACATTCCCCCCTCCCCACTTTGTGTCATTGAAAATAACTGGTTATTTTCCCATTCTGAAAAACAAGATGAGAGAAGGTGGACAGAAAAATCCATGCATTTCTCTTCAACCTTTCTATATATCTGGACTTATTACTCACCTCACGAGATAGAAAAGGGATGGAAAAGAATACAAACCTTACACTGCAGGTATTATCTTATATTAAGAATATCTATTCTTCTGTTTTCCATTATGTGTGTAGTTTTATTTTGAGAGTGTCACTAAAAGGGCAACGAGTCTAATTAAAGTGAATCTGGTGGGGTGGCAGTTGAAACACTGTAGATCCAATGCAATGGCATAACAAGCTATTTTCAATTATAACAAGCCTCATTCATTGCTCTGCTCCTTTAAAAAAAATAGTCCTAAAGGAAGTTTCTTTAGTTGAATAAAAACAACAACATGAGTAGGTATCTGAGAGATCACATAGGGATTAGCACTGGATATCATTACAGACCCAAGATACTGTCCCTATAGTTTTATTTGATACTATAAAAACAACTGTTAATTCAATTTCTAAATAACAACAACCCTGCACTCTTATCAAAAACATATCATATTAAAAGTAGGAATGGATTTAGGTCAACTGGATTGGGTTACAGTCAGATTAGCAGATAGGCGATACACTTAATTCGGTTAAATTTTAAACATTAAATTGATTTGCCAAAAACAGTAGTAGCCACCCAATTATCTTCTCCTATCCTGTCCTTAGGCCAGTACTGTGTAGGTCTCCAAGAAAGCTCCCCTCTATTATGAAGTTTAGGCATTTTCTCCCTCTCGGACAGGGTGAGAATTTATGTGACACTGAAGTCTAATATTCTTCTTATTTTCAGTTTAGGGGGCTATGAGATAGTTTTTTGAAAGAAGGCATTGGAGGGTCTGTTTCAGGAATCCTCGTCATAAAGATTTCATATCCAATGTTCTTATCACACTGAATAAATGTTACGCTCATGGGATCTTGGTTAGTTTCCTTCACTTCTGTCTCTCACTGCTGTTCAGGCTAATTTAATTTTAATTTCATTCTGAGTGCTGGATGCTAGTCTGACTTTCATATAAATAATAATAAGAAAACCTAGGCATAGCAACCAATGGATTTCTTTACTCTTTGAATCCAGCTTGACTTCTGATATCAAAAATGGTGCCTTACTGGTGTACTCATTGTGGTTGGCATATACATTCTGAGGTCAGTAACTGAATGTAAAGCTACTAATTTGTATTAGCAGCTGATACTAGAACTCTTGCTGTGGACTAAGGGGCTTGACAGACTGGCCATTAAGGCTGGCCTGGGGGTGGAACTGGGGTGTGGTGTCCACATCACACACAGCCCAACTCTGCCCCCAGGCCAACATGATGCCATGTGCCACTCCACACAGCGCATGGTGCCACAGTGCTCCCCTGGCACTGCTTCTAATTGGCGCAGCACCAAAGGATCATGGAAGAGCAATGTGCCAATGGTTAGGGTGCTCTTTCCAGGGCACAAAGAGGGGCTGTTTTTTTGCAGCTCCTTTTTGTGCCACAGAAAGGGGAGATCTGGCATGAAAAGGGGCAGTCTGTTGAGTCCCTAAGACACTGAGAATCCACCAGCCAGATGACCAATAACCATAGTGGCTGGGGGATTCAGCAGTTTCCATGTCTACAAACTTGAATTATACACATTCAAAATTCATAAGAGCTCCTGAAACCTGAAGAAGATTTGTGCTGCTGTTGCAAAGCTAGGAAGAAAGTGTGTGTACAAGGATGTACTAGATTCCTTCCTTCACAACATCATGAGAACTAATGCATGTAGAGTTGTGCACATGCAAGTCATAAAGCAGATTCCAATTAATGAATGAAAACAGATATATTTTACAAAATATTTTACAATATTTGTAATGGTTTGTAGCACAGTGATTAAATGCCAGTACTGCAGCCACAAATTTGTGAGTTCAATCTCCAAGGTTGACTCTGCCTTGTATCCTTTAGTAGAACAGTAACATGAGTATTCGGCTTGTTGGAGGCAATTAGCTTACAGACTGTAAACCTCTTAGAGAGTGCTGAGTTCACTAAGAAGTAGTACAGAAATGTAGACGATATTCCTATTGCTATTGCTATATAGTTAAAAACATTAATTGACCCTTGCCCTGTAACAAGACTTGTTGAGACAACCCTTGACTGTGGGTTATACAGCTAATCTTTTGTTTTTCAGAAAATAGAGAAAATATTAACTGGGTGTAAATGTACTTCTAAAATGGAAGTGAGGGAGACATTAAAGTATCAGATAAGTTGTGCGAAGATAACCTAAATGTGAAGCTTTGAGAAAATATTCTAAAACTCCTATATTCGGCCTACTGTCAGTTATCTTCATGCCCATTTTTATTTAATCAGGCCCAGTTGGGATATTTTTTTTCTACGACTTTCCTACTGACAAAGGCTTTCTTCATACACTGTTATTTCAGTTTCAAACAATATCACAACTCTCTGACAATTAAAGCCTTCAAGCTCAGATTTTGTTAAACCCCGCCTCGTGGGAATAGCTTTCAAGGATTTCTTCATGCTTCCTAATAGGAAACAGTTTGCAAAACCAGACATTTACTGTGTGCTCAGATAGACAGTCCATTGTATACTTGTAGTTCTGTCTGATCCATACTAAATAAATAAAAATAAAATAACAAAACTTTTATTTGTGTCCTGCTTTTCCGTGACAAGACAATCAAAGCAGCTCACAACACATTAAAATCCGCATTTACAAAATTATGTCCCAAATCCCCCCCCCTTAAAACAGGATTAAACAAGTTACAATTAAAATATCTATTAAAAACACAATAAAAAATATGATGACAGAGCGGTGGGCTAATACATGATGTGGGGGGGCAGTCATTCTGTGGCCAGGCACTTTTATTCAGGAAAGGCCTGCCGGAAGAGATCCGTCTTGACAGCTTTTTAAAAGTTGTCTAAGCTGGCAATTTGACGGATCTCATCCAGCAGGCCGTTCCATAGTTTGGGAGAAATTGCAGAGAAGGCCCTCTGATGTTGCTCTTAAACCAGAAGTGTGGGGTCTTTGAAATCTATGGATTGATTAATGCTTTGATTTATAGCCTGTTTAACCACACAGCGAACTGTAGGAAAATAAGACAGTACCCTCCAATTGTGTGAGGGATGTTGTCGTGTGTGTGTGTTGTGTGTGTGGTGTGTGTGTCCTGTAAATCGAGTTACACCATAAAACTCTACACAACTTCTGGGATCATTTCACAATTCAAATTCCTTCACTGATATGCAACACACCAAATCTCTCTCCAACCTACTTTTATCTATTTCAGTCCTGCATCACAGCCATTTCTGTGTCATTCCAGAGCAGGGGGATCAGTTGAAATGCATTCAGCTGTTCCATATGGCA
>NC_056526.1:87188315-87228841 GCF_019175285.1 Sceloporus undulatus
CATTGTGGTCTGAGTGTTGGACTATGACTCTGGAGACCAGGGTTTGATTTCCAGCTCAGCCATGAAACCCCATGGGTAACCTTGGGCCAATGCCATGCTCTCAGACTCAGGGCAAGGCAATGGCAAACCTAATGCCCTTGTCCCTAACAAAGGTAGAGAGTTGCATTTAATCCCATGAATTTAAAAAAGAAACATTTACAATGACTTAACATCAGGTCTGTAGAGCAGAATTGTACCCTACCACCTCAGATTCCTCCAGTCATTAAGACTGATTTCAGTCCCCCCCCCCTGTGTTCCACAAACAAATATGTCTTGTTGACACCTTGTTATATCTGAACAAACCTGTTTCTAAAGAAGTTTAAGGACCAGGGGTCAATATCAGTCATTCAGTAAAAAGAAAAGTCTTTCAAATTTTATGTTGGACAATATTCATGGGGGAAACTAGGGAAAACCCAAAGGGTATATTCACTTCTGAAAGTAGGAGGCTCAGAAAGGAAAATCATTTTATGTGGCTATCATGAAAAAAGCAGAGAAACAAAAATGTAATTAAATCATTCTGCAATGTGAATTTTATTGCCACAGTGGGGAACATATAAATATTCTTTAATGATTTGCATTGCCTTTCCTCTTCCCAATATGCTACTTTTATTTCTCTAGGAATTATAGGAGGTTCTCAGATCTGACAGTATTAATAGATCTCAAGATAGAAAGCCTGTTTTCATTTGGGATTTGAGAGCCAAGTTCTGAAAGACATTTGGCAGTACTTTTATGATTAGAAAAGCCCGGGGCTGCTTACGCTGCACGTCCCTAAAATTGCATTGAGCCAATAGCTACTACATTCTTGATCAAATACAACCACAAGGAAGCCAGATTTGACACCAGAAAGGCAATCCACAAAAACAATGCATTATCTCCTGGAGCATTATCAGCCTTCTCTAACACATGTGGCATGTATACAATCACCTGCTGTTTATTATTGGGAGGCTGGTGCAAGAAGCACAGCTTCTTGTCTCTCTATTTGTTTTTCCACTGGAGCCATCATTTTGGAAATACAACAAAGCTTGCCCAGCAAGACTTTTGCTGTACGCAAGGCATGATGCAATTAAAATGGCTGGGAATGTGTAGATTTGGAGCAGCTTGTGAAAACAGTTTATAGCGGATAGGCCAGTTGCATTACCAACCATGAAATACCAACTTGAACCAAAGAAGACACTGGAATGCTTGCAAGACTGTTGATACCCATGTCGCCTCTGCTTTTGTATCCTGAGAATGAAGAGTGTTGGCTATCAGTTCATATTTCCTTATTACATCTGGTGTTTTGGTACACAGCTGTGAAACTTGGGATACACAGATCCTCTGCCATGTCCATGGACAATCTCTTCAGCATTCCCCATATGTGTTGGTGGATTCATTTAAGTATTTCCCAAGAGATGAAAAGATACCCAGACTGGACACTGTGGAGGACTTGTGGCTGCTGCCAGAATGGCCTCTTTCCCATATCACCCTGGTAATACCCCATGAAAATAAAGCAAACAACATCTGGCAAGATGGTGCTCAAAAGTTCTTCATGAGAAAATCTCGCCATTTCATTTTGTACCTCACCCATTGTTTTTTAAAAAATCTTTGTAGCCTAAAAATGAGAGAAAAAGCTGGCACATTATTTAAAAAAAACTATCTGAACTGAAATCCCACCCAGCCAAATCAAATAGATACAAATATTTCCATGGTATAGGAGTACTTGCTCAACCATAGAAAGCTACTGGGTGACCATGGGCAAGTCACACTCTCTTAGCCTTAGAGGAAGGCAAGGGCAATCACCATCTGAAAAAAAAGTTCACAAGAAAACCATGTAATTGAAAGAGCTGCTGATGAAATGACGGAGATTATCACACCAGACCCTTTGTCACTGCAGTCATGCCACAAAATTAAAATGGCAACATACTGATTTGACTGAAGCCAACACTGCATTGTCTTCCATTCATGCAACAGGGGCTGCTGCAAAGAATTGAACTAATATAGTATTAAAACACATACCCCCCTTAAAAGAATACAATGCAATTTAAAAGACAGAAGTGCACAAAAACAGTATATATTAAAACAGTTAAAAATACTAAAACGTTAAAACAATAAAAATAAAATGATACACAGACCCTAAGTGTACAATAGCCCAGTCCAAGTATGCTATATTAGCAAATGAAGCTAGAAAATCTGTCAAGCATCTCTCTCCTTCCCTAGGAGTAAATAACAAAATTAATGGAAGTAAATAACAAGGCTCCTTCTGTATATAGAGAGATCTTGGAGCACCTTTGAGAGTAACTGAAAGAAAGAAGTTCCTCAGATGCATTAGACTTAAATCTATGAAAGCTCATGCCACCAACTTCTTTCTTTCAGTTAGTCTCAAAAGTGCTACAAGATCTCTCTACATATTGATTCTACAGACTAACATAGCTATATCTTTGAAAGGTTCTTTCTGTGAGTCTCCTTGTTCCCACTCAGGCAGAAAGGCGGCATATTAAATAAATACATCAATGACCAATAATGTGTTGCACTTCCATAACCATTGACTCTGCAACATGAAGAACTTATCACACCATGCCAAGTGGCCCAGTTAATCCTGAGCTCCTATGAGTCAGCTTCCTAACATGGAGAACTGAAGGAGTGGCAATGGGGATATTTTGGAAAAGCAATAGCTAATGGTACATATCTCCCTCTTCTCATGTTAACTGGTGGGATGGAGAAAATGTCTGGAAGCTTCAAACCTAAATGAATTGGGATGAAGGTGCTTTTAGGAACACCTCTAGGTAGTAGACAAAAGGGAACTTTCTAGCACACTGTGCTAATGCATGCAGCAGCATTGCAATCTCAGGTCACTGTTTTCTTTTCTGATTTCTTTGCAGCAAAATGCTATGGGGAATTTAAGAGGCTGAGGAGTTCCTTTATAGCATTCCTTTATAACGTTCTTCAATTCAAAACCCGTTGGGGTTTGGAGGGAGAGGAAGCAGAGCCTTCATTGCCGGAATAATGGTGCCTTTTCTAAGTATGCAGTAAAGCCCAAGACTTAATGCTTTTTGGTGTATAATTAAATCAGTTCTAGCCGGACAGACTTTGACACAGCTTTCTTTCCATTTTTGTTCACTCAGATCTTTCTTTGCCCAATTTGCAAAATTACTTACATATGAAGGGAGTACCACTGGGGACACACAGTTTCAAAAAGCAGATGTTGAATGCTCTCTTTCTCTGTATGTTCAGTCTTGTTCTCCTTTTGAGAAAAGGAAATCCAGAGACTTCCAAGTAATCCGTGGCTCATACCAAACATGTGTGTATGTGTGCGTATATATAACCTTGTCTTTTTGATGGAGAGTTGTGATGTAGGCTGCATTTGCACTGCAGAATTAATGCACTCTGACAACATTTTACCTGGAATGTTTGCAAGGTGATGGCAGCCTACTTATTGTTGTATGTTTACCTGATTATGTAGTCCTATCCTTACTTTTTATAAACTATCATTTGTTTATACTCTCTGCCTGTACATGAACCTATGGTATAAAACTAAGTTATGTTTTAAATTGGAATTTTGTAATTGTGCTGGCCAAATGGCTGTAATAAAGTTTGTTGTTTTTGCTACCTGGAATGACTCAATGCTATGGGATTCTGGAATTTGTGGTTTTGAGAGATATTTAGTCTTCTCTTTCAGAGAACTCTGGTGCCACAACAAACTGCAAATCCCAGGATTCCGTAGCACTGAGTCATAGCAGTTAAAGCGGCGCTGTTGCATTATTTCTGCAGTGCAGATGCAGCCATAGACTGTGAGTATAGAGATTGCCCAATACCCTTTTCTCTGAGCTGGCTTCAGGTTGCTTATGATATTTTAAACTTACATATGGAAGAACACTGCCCCCCCCCCTTCATGTCTTACTACCAAAATGGGTTCAGCTTCAGCTACTGATCTCCAAATCCTCCAACTAGCATGGTCAGTGGCCAATAAAAAGACTTGCAGACCAAAAACCCCACAACTTTCTCAAGTACTGCCTGCAACAGTGGTGTCACTAGGAGGTGCATACCACATCAGGTGACAACCCAGAGGGTGATACACCTGGCGTGGCTAATGGATAAGGAAGAAAGGTTTCATCCCTTTCTTGCTTGCCCAGCAGCCATGGCAGTCCCCTCCTTTAGGGCTTCAGCATGAACGTCTGGGGGGCTGGCACTGCTCCCCCCAGCAGCAGTGGTTGCTGGACGGAGCAGTACCTTCCATTTGGGCTTTGGTGTGGTTGTAGTCATGCCAATGCTCAAATGGACCTCCTTGTTGCTGCTACTGCTGAAAGCCTCATATAGCGCACCCGCATATGACGCGGGTGCACTGTATTTTAAATTAATAAAGGTTCCTACTTATCCTCACTGGAAGGATCCTCCAGGACCAAAGTGGGATTCAAAGTGCTGGTTATAACCTATACAGCCCTATAAGACTTAGGTCCAGACTATCTGAAAGGCCATTTCTCCACATATGAACCTGCCAGAGTTGTAAGGTTTACAGATGAGGACTTTCTCTTAGTCCCACCACCATCACAGTCTCTCTTGATAAGGACATAAGATAGAGCCTTCTCAGTGGCTGCTTCCACTCTGTGGAATTCCCTTCTCTCCTTTTGTCAGCAGGCAAAGACTTATCTGTTTAAACAAGCTTTTAAGATTTAAGCAGGGAAATTTCATATTGTGTTATATGGTTTTTTTTAACATTCGTATGTCTTTTAAATGAGTTTGTATTGTTTGATGTGGTGATTTTAATTGGTTTTTTTATTCTTAAGGTTATTAATTGACTCCCTTTGAGAGCCTCCTTGGGTCCCACTATGGAAGAAAGGTGGCATACAAATGAAAATACATAAATAAATAGTACCAAAGGCTGGGGCCACTGTAGTTGGTAATAGCCAGCAGGAAATTATATCTATCATTGTTTCTATTCTCATATAAGAGGAAAAGCAGGTAGTTCTGGGTCCATACTGTACTCCTGAATGACATTGTTCATAATGACATTGGTCATAATCCCTGCGGAATTACCAAAAGGTCAATATAACTTAAAATCCCATTTCTGTCACTGGACAAACACTCACTTCAGAGAACCTCACACAAGAAGGCCAACAGTCCTATTTGCTTCATTTCAGTATTTCAGTATCATATATTCAGAGATTTTTGTCATGGGTGTTCTATTTACTTTTGTCTTATAGCTGTGTTGATACAGTTACCTGATACATTCTACATCTATGATTTTATTTAACCCATTTTTAGAGGTTAGGAACTTCCTGCCCATAATAGTGGAAAGAAGAGCTACAGCATGAAAATTCTAGTGTTAGAAGTATGTTTAATAATTGCAATCTTCCAAAAACTGCCTATCATTTCTCCTTTTTTACATTTTTAATATTTCAGAACTGGCTTACTCTAGTTCTAAAAAATTGACACATCTGTTTTGCATTTAAGAAGAACCTATTTTACAAAGCACAGTAGTCTGATTTTTATGATAGTTTGTGGAAACTCTTAGCTAGGCTAATTTACTTTTCAACTTAATTTTCTACATTCCCGTACAATGAGCTTCCGATTTTATTGTTCATTTGTATGAATTTAGGCTTTTTACTTTTTTGCTGTCTATCTTTCACCAGCCAGAATAATCACTGCATTTTTATTGAGACTTCAATGTCAAAAGCTTTGTCAGTCAACTGCTAAAAGAATTAGAAGGTTACACAGACATTATACCATTTGTACATGATTCTCAGTGTATTAAGAGAAGTATGAATAGTAATTGTGAGCATATGTGGTGTTTTATAGCTTGAAATATGCTTCAAGTTGAGGGGCAAATTGGAAAGAATATAATAACTTGGAAATAATTCATTATACAGTTGGCCTCCATATCCACTGATTTTTTAGCCATGGATCAAGCTTGAAAATATTTAAAAATAATATAAATTCCAACAAGCAAGCCTTGTTTATGCCATTTTATATAAGGGAAAACTTTTCACTATGCTATTGTATTCAATGGGATTTGAGCATCCATGGATTTAGGTATCCACGGAGGGTCTTGGAACCAAACCCTAGTGGATACCAAGGGCCCACTGTACTAATGGCAGTTACCTGTACTTTCTGGGTTGGAGAACAACAAACACCACAATAATGTAAGCCAGTTTTTGAGACTCCAAATAACATTTGTACACTGTTTGAGGGAATATGAGACAGTATTGTTGCATGCATAGGGAGGCCAGAAGGTCATGCTTTCACCCTGTTTTTAATATTTACAGCAGGGTTCAGTGCTGAAGAGCAGCATAGGACCCCTTTGCTACTTCCAGTGTGAGTCTGCTCCTTATTCTGAGCTTCTGATAGAATCTTGTACTGCATAGGAATGGTGAGAGTGTTGCATTGCTTAACCATGCCAGACTGTTCTGGATGATGTTAATGAACACAAAAGGGTCCTGTGCTGGTCTGTGGGCCAAAACCTTTACTGACAAGTTAGAAACTGGGGGAAGGGGAAAACACCCTCCAAGAACATTCCCCATGAATGATTGCACACAGACATGTTAGGTTTTGCCATCATCCTTGATGAACTGAGAGTTTTCAGAAAACAAAGCTGACCAAGGATGGATGCAGTGCAGCATCTCTTTCCCAAGAGTTTCCATCAAGGTGTTCCAGGAAAGACTACAAGCAGGGGATGGAGCAGAAGTACCTGCTTCTGGATGTCACCACCTTCTGCTGTTTGAAAGTACATTGATTCTCTATATGTGGGATTCCATTTAATCATCACAATGGTTGAGAGGCATTCAGAGACCTATCGTCCATGATGCCATCTAATCCTGACATTTTAAGTAACTGGCAATGAATAATGTCAGCAGAGTCAAAAATGATGCATACTGATTCATTGATCATATGAGCCTGCATTCTAGAAAAATCTTATTTTAGACAATCACCCTGTTGCATCCACCATTTTCTAAACTTGTGTTCTTTTCAAGATTGGACTACTAACATTACACAAAAATTTAGTACCACATATGGATCCAGGCCAGATAATGGAGATGAGGGAACAGTCCCAGCCAGATAAAGAAGATGCTACTCTGATTCCCCAAATGATCCCCAAAAACCAACATTTCTGTGAATCTTTTGTTCCTGATGTCTGCTTTGCACTTGTTACTGATCACAGGAAAAACCACATTGAAGTGGAACTAGGACTGCATATACACTACAGATGTAATGCAGTTTTACACTGCTTTAACTGCCAAGGCTCAATGCTATGGAATTCTGGGAGTTTATGACATCCATAGTGTGGCAGCAGGCTGGGGCTTCCTGGTCCATCTTGGTCATTTCCTTCATCCTGGTGCTACCAACTGGAAGCAATTAATTCCTTTCCTATTTAAGTTATACAGTGTGACCTTGATATCTGCTGGGGTTTGGTTCCAGAAACCCCTCCCCCTGTGGATGCCAAAATCTGTGGATGCTCAAGTCCCATTATATATTATGGGGTATTAAAATAGCATGCAATAGCAAATACATTTCTATACTGCTTAAGCATTCCCTAAGCGGTTTACAATGTGTAAGTTAATTGCCCCCAACAATCTGGGTACTCATTTAGCAACCTCGGGAGGATGCAAGCCTGAGTCAAACTTGAGCACCTGGGCTGGTATGGAACTCACAACCTTATGGTTTTGAGTGAGTGACTGCAGTACAGGCATTTAACCAATGTGCTACCAGGGCTCCTTATGCTGTCCTTTATATAAAATGACAAAATCAAGGTATGCTATTCGGAATTTACATGTTTAAAAATATTTTCAAGTCATGGATGGTTGAACCAATGAACCAATTAATAAGGGATCCATGGATATGGAGGACTAACTGTAATTCAAGGAATCATAAACTGTAGCATCTTCCTAGACACTCTCTCCACAATTTTGAACTACTGCAAACATTTGCAGACTAATAAAACAGAAGGCCTTTTCCATAAAATTAATATGAGCATCATTATGAATCACCTGTTGTGATTATGGCAATTCCACAAGGTGAGTACAGTTTTGGAGTAAAGATAGAAAACTCTCTGGATCTATGAGTGAGGAGGTGCCAAAGAGAGAGAATATATAATAAGAAGCTTGACATTTCACTGTAATGAATAGATGTCACTTTCAATATTATTGGAACATTGTACTTTTTCCTGCTCTGTTCCCTGGAATTTTACTTCTCATAGTGCTGCTTCTTTTTTTTTTCCTTTTCCCTTTTTTAAAAAGAGGGAAATGGTACATGATTGTTATTCTGGTAAGAGCCTGGTTTCATGAGATGCTTTACTACTGGATGAATAAAATGCAGATATTCTATCTTTAGCTCTATGGAACAGTATAGGCTGAGTTTATAGCCAGGATAAACCAATACTTGTTCTTCAATGTGCCACAGATTTCAATTTGTATATCATTTATCATCTAAGGAACAGGAAACCAGGAAAACTTCCAACATGCTTTAATTGTATTATGTATGCTTATCATATAATTGTTGGGTTCACAATATTTAATATGGAATGAAATGGAAACAGTATGTTTGCTAATGGATTTTTCTTTCCTTATTTCTGGTTCTAAAGAGTCCTGGCTAGCCATTTGTATTTTTCTTTGGTTTATTTTTTAAACCCCCACAAGATCACATTTTTGGAGATCCCTGCAGGGTTTGGGGGCTTGGAAATAAACTTCAGGCACTTATAAAAGCTTGTCTCAAAGGAAAATGATATTTACACATTTCAAAATTCGTCTCCATCTCAGATTAAAATCTGATCCAGAGAAAAGATCTTGGCTTCCTTCACCTCCCCATCCACTGTCCCAAACCCCACAACCCTTTGTGCCTCTGAAAGCCTTGCTTTAAGGAGAATGGAAGCAGACACAGCATGGGGAGAGAGAAAAGGCAGGGCTGTCCTTTCCTTTCCCACAACTCAGTGCCCCAATAAGCCATTACACAATATGCCATATTCAGCTAAATTACTGCACACTTAATGGATGAGCCTCAGCACTTACTTGCTGAAGAATCAATACTACAAATGTGTTGAAAGCCCTGTCTCAGCATTTTCACCCGGCAATGGGTTTCACAAACTCAATTGGTCTCGCTTACAAGTCTTGCTGTTTTAGACTTGTCAGTCTTTTGTATGCCCAGAGATCCAATTCAATTCTGATGCCCTGCAGCTTTTAGTTATTATCAAGCTGTGTTCCTGAAAATCAGGCAAATGAGACAGTGAACAAAAGCCACTGGATGCTCATTGATGATTACACCACTGTGCGCAAGAGAGCTTTGATCAAGTTCAGGCCTGACTGCATCTCCAGCAGAGCTTGGAAAAGTTATTTAAAAACAAAACAAAACAAAACTGTAATTTCCAATGACTCTGCTGCCAGTGGGATTCTAGAAGCTATAGTGCAAAAAAGTACTTCTTCATGGTTGTCTGTCTGAATTTGCTTTCTTTGGCCAGCATTTGGTAGCAACGCACAGGCCAAACCCTGCCAGATATGCTTCAGACCACTGGTTTCAATGAGAGCACCATCTAAAGAGAATTCCATTCAATTCTAGGAAAGGAGTTTTTAATAGAGTTGCTCTATATAAGGAGCAAAGATCATACAGCCTTCCAGGTGTTGTTGAACTGTGACTCTAATTGTTCATCCTCAATAGATATGCCATATGGACCAAGATCATATGGAGGGCCACATGATTCCTCCTGTACTATATACTGTATATTGCATATAAAAATACTTGAGGAAAAAAAGGTAAGATACAAATTGTATTTGTATTTGCAAGATAAACTGATGATACAGTGGGCCCTTGTTATAGGCGGGGGTTTGGTTCCAAGATCTTCTGTGGATAACAAAATCCGTGTATGCTCAAGTCCCGTTAAATATAATGACATAGCAAAATGGTGTCCCTTATAAAAAATGGAAAATCAAGGTTTGATATTTGAAATTTATACTTTTTTGGAACATTTTCAAACTGTGGATGCTTGAATCCATGTATAAAAAAATCAGTGTATAAGAAGAGCCGACTGTATATTTAATATCCTCATGGAGTAACGGTTTGAGTGTTGGTCTGTGACTCTGGAGACCAGGGTTTGATTCCCAGCCCCGCCATGTAAACCCACTGGGTGACTTTGGCCAGTTCACACTCTTATCAGCTTCAGGTGAAGACAATGGCAAAGCTGCTCTGAACAAATATTGCCAAGAAAACCCCATGATAGGGTCACCTTAGGGTTGCCATAAGTTGTAAGTGACTTGGATGTCACACAACAAACAATAACAAAAATCTTCACTTTATGATTGCAGCCTCAGGAAATAATGAAGAAAGCTGGTTAATATTCTGCAGAAGTGGCTTGACATATCCTTGGATCGAGGGACAATGGAGGGAGAGTTATGAACATGATATTAAGATAATCAATTACCTACTATTGCTACATAGATTGCACAATTTTTGCTGGCTTTATGGAGGTTTAAATAACTTCTTGTTTTTTGATGCCTGTAATGAAATTCGGGCATTGCATGAAAAGTTAATTTAGCTTACTGGGATTTAATATGATGGTTTGATAGATGGGATGCCTAAAGAAAACAACATGCCTATTACTTTGCTTATATAAAACAAAGATATTTGAATAACAGCAGGGCTTTGTCTTCTTAATGTTATCTTTATAAAGGCGAGTAAAGGAGAGGGGAAAGATAGTAATAGAAATATACACATAATTTCCACCCTACATTCCAGGACCAGAAAAGTTGTTTTTGGAAGCATCTTGACTACTCCCCAGCAAAACCTATGGGAGTTGCATATTTTTATCTGAAAATAGAATTTGACCATCAATTGTTCCAGGACAGATAGAATTTGCTCCAATTATGTACACTGATTTAGGTAATGAAAAAAGAGACTCAACTATGCTGACCTTGTTCCATACCTATCTTCCAAGAAAAACCTACCCCTCACTTGCAAATTTGCAGAATAGCTCATTCTTTGTAATGTTAGAGATCTACACTTCACACTTAAAATATAAAATCTGAATTTCTTCCAAAAGGAATAATAATCATGCCTCACAGTTGCAAGTTCATAGGAAAGGATCCAAAATCTGCTAGAAAAACTTGAGTATGAGACAGCGCATATTGACACTATCGGAAAGAACAGTAGCAGCAGCTCACTAATAAGTCCACAAATGTTACCAACAAACAAAAGCCTTGGTTTGATTTTACTTGAGATAAATTTTGGGAACTTACTTTAATTAAATTTTATATTTTACATTTTCTCCCTATCTTCCAGGAATCTCACAGTGATATGTATGTTTCTTACCTTCAGTTTTTTTTTCTTCATTGGAATCTTGTGAGAAAGCTTACGTTAGGGCCCTCCACCCCTTTGGGGCAATAGGTTATGAGTTGCTATGGTGATTGTTTGTTTGTTTGTTTGTATGTTTGTTTGTTTTAATGTACTTCATTTCTCTAACATGGCCCAACACCGAGATGATTCATATCGATTTGTAAAAAGTACAGCTGAAATACAATGATTAAAAACAGGCATTCCATGTCAGCAAAAATGGGAGACCGTCCACCCACAAAATGGCATCTGTGGCCAATCAAAAAAACACCAGTTTTAGAGAGGGCAAAGTGGTGAAATTAAAGGACAAATTACATGTTCAAGAATGCAAATACAGGGTAATAAAATACCCACACTTGGGTACCAGACTATCATTTAGGTATGTGAAAGTTAAGCAGACTTTTTGCATGAAAGAAGTGTTTATTCATATCTTTTTGAGAATAGCTTTCCATATCATTATGGAGCACGTGAGGGGTAGTACAAAGAGGAAGGTTTTGCCATGTTATATCTCCATTAGAACACCCGCTGTAATTCATCAACTTCATGCTGATTAAAGAAAAACTTTCTGACAGGTCTTTTCTGTGACAAGCAATTAATATTTGAGGCTGGAGTCACCTTGTAAAATTGAGAAGATCTGATAAATGAACAAGCGGAAGCATGCATATTTTGGAGGCAATTACATCGTATGTTTATCTGTTTTCTGGCAGAGAATTAAATCAAACACAATGAAATACCACATCCTGGAAATTTCAAGGTCTTTGTCAACATGATAGACGATGTGTTGAATTAATCTCAGGTGTGAAAATATGACCATAGCCAACTGCAGACAGATTATTGTTATCTCTTCTGAGGAGCTTGGAAAAAACAAATCTGCACTGACCTCCAGTAGTACCAACAACTATAGCAGTCGATATCCAGGTTCAATATCATATTGACAGAAATAAGGTCAATGTACGGTCTTAAGGTCTTCATTATGACCAGCACCTCCTAGATATTCCAGACTCCCATCATATCAGCCCTTGCACTTCCAGTCTGACAGGTGAAATATTAGGACAGGGAGATACTGGTGTGTGGTTGGAGGTGGGTGGTCTCTAACAAGGATGGTGAGAAATTATTTTTATTTTTATTCATTCTTGGAAAATACTAGCTCATATTTACAGGTTTCTTCATAAACATGATGGAAAAACCTTGAGATTCTTTTTTTTTAAATTAGAAGTAATGTAACATCGACAGATTCATTTATCAAGATTTCTGAGTGCTTAACTTTTGTGGTGCTGACTGGAATTTCACCTCTTCCTTTTTTCATACTGGGTTCCTCATCTCTAACAGATGAATAGATATGCTAATCCATCGTAGGACTCTCAAGGTGTGAGTAGCAGTACCCATGGGCTAGTGCAGCTGGTTAAGATAGAATGTCATTTTGTTTGATTTTGATAATATCATCCTGAAATTTATATATTTTTTCATAAACAAGAATGGAAAGAATCTCAGATCTTAGTGTTTTGAATGTAAGGGAAAGCAAAACAGAGATTCACCCATCTCTGGTTGAATGATAAATTCCCAGAAATTGTTGATATATGGAGTTGCAACATGATGCTTGAAACATTATTTTAAACTCCTGTCTGTAACTTATATCGGCTGACATCAGAAAATGTGGCCGGTTTGTTGAAGCTAAGAAAGTAAGGATCAAATCAGTGACTGGATAGAAGACTGCCTGTAATTTAAGATGAATGATGCCTTCAGGATGAAAGAAAGACTCTCTCTGTGTGTGTTAAGCAAATAACTGAATTGCTATCTAACTGAATTGCTATCCAACAAGGGTTCAGAAAGCAAATGTTCAAAATACTGGGGGTATTGCCTCCAGTGCTCCTTATTACCACCTCACTCAAAAGGAAAAATGTATTCTGTACTGGAAAACTGATTATCTTTGAGAGGATTTCATTTGCATATAATCTTTTTCTTCAAAGGATGGTGTATTTATGCTTATCATTTTGAACTGATATTTTGTGTTGGTATTTGAAGAAAGCCAGCATGATGTAGTAGTTTCAGTGCTGGATTACAACTCAGGAGGCAAGGTTCAATTTCCCACTTAGCCATGGAAATCTACAGGGTGACTTTGGGAAGTCATACACTTTCAACCCCAAGAAACTCTGTCGCCTTAAATTGGAGATGATTTGAAGGCACACAACAACAATTAGAAGTGAAATAAAAATTTGTTTTAGTTCAGAAGGATATGCTGTTCAGAAGGGCATGCTGTAATTTTCACTATCACAGTTTGATCCCAATTTGAGGAACATCCTTTTCTTTCTTTAAAATCTTCTTACTGGGCCCATTACTCAAATGATTTTTTTCTAGAATGCATCACAGATGAAACACATTGCATAGGAATGGGAGAAAGAAGTGGACCTCATTATTTCTTCCTATGTTATTAATTCTATTCCAGTTGCCTTTTCCCATCTTTCCTTTATCAAGATTCCTGGTGGTCTTTCACTACACAATAATAGCAGTGCTATTCCACTTTAGTAGTCAGGTAAAATCCTATGGCAGAGATTCCCAAAGTGGGCAGTATGCCCCCCCCGGGGTGATGAAAGGATCAAGGGGTGGTGGTAAGGTAGAAAGGGGGAAGTAGGGGGCAGTGAGGGCAAAGGAAGGAGCAGGAGAGGGGGCTTCAGTCAAAATACTGATGTGCAGGAAAGACAAAGGAAACCAGTGGTCTTTAGGGCCATGATGGGAATGAAGATTATAGGGTCCTCAGACAATCATCACATAGCCTCACTGATCATTTTGTGTGGTGGCGTCTCCTGCTCTTTGCCTGCCCATGTAAATTCACCCCTTACCAGGACCTTTTGCTAGCAGTGGCAACTGAGACACTTGTGTGAGGCTTGGGCACAGGGCATCGCTTCTGTGGCTCAAAGGGACACCATTTTGGAACAGACAGGAGCAAAGAGTTAGAGCCCATGGTGGCAGCGGAGAAATGGAAGCAACAAGAAGCTTTCAGATTTAGGATGCTGCTTAAGCTTTGTGTGCTTTGCTGGGACTTGGTTAGCAGGTTGAAGTTGCACTGCTGGTTCTGCTTTCTTTCATCACACAGGCTGAGAGAAGAGGTAGCAGAAGAAACTTTTTTTTGTGGAAGAGTGGACAGTTGAAGCTGTGCAGGGAAGACATTTCTTTGAGGAAGGAAGATCTGTGCTCGATTCTTGGAAAGAGTTCATTGTCTTGGAGCACCTCCTGTAGTTAAAATCTCTCCATTTCCAGCCCACACCAATCTACAGTGCAGAGCATGTGGCCACTGTAAACCCCCTTCACACACACCAGCTGTGCCTTTCTCTGCCCTGATGAAGGATTTAGAGTCCCTTTTCTCTAGGGACCTTGCATTTGGTCACCCTGGGAGCAGCAACTGAGCAGCTGCCTGAGCAGCAACCAAGAGGCCTCTTGTCTAGACTGGCCTTTGCTGCAAGGCTAGCACAGGTGAGAGGCTTCTTGGTTGCTGCTCAGCCAGTTGCTCAGTTGATTCTCCCAGGATGACACGGCACAAAAGGCACAGCAACTGAGCAGCCAGTAAAATGGCAACCAAGAAGCCTCTCACCTGCACTGGCTGTAGCTGCAAGGCTGGCAGAAGGAAGAAGCTTCCTGGTTCCTACTCAGCCAGCTGCTTGCTTGCTACTCCTAAGGTGAATGGGTGCAAAGGAAGCAGCAACCAAGACTGGTTTGTTTTGAATTTGCAGTAGAAAAGTAAAGGTAAAGATTTTCACTTGACAAGATTATCTAGTCATGTCTGACTTTAGGGGGAGGTGCTTATCTTCGTTATTAAGCTGAGGGAGCCAGTATTGTCAGAGACGATTCCGTGGTCATGTGGCCAGCATGACTACATGGAGAACAGTAGGCCTAATGTCAAAAAAATTTGCACTGCAGGGGAGCTAGGGCTGCTACTCAAAAGGAATGGGGGCAGTAGCCCAAAAAGGTTTGGGGACCACTGTCCTATACAATATTGGGGTTTGTACTTTGGTGAGGCACTAGAGCTCTCTGGATTGGAATTGTAAAGGCCCCTCCTGAAAACTGGAAAATCCCTGATTCCATAGGATGTTGACATAGCAATTAAAGTGGAATCATAGTGCTATAACTGCATGAAAAGAAAAAGCACCTGGTTTTTATTCTTGCTCTTGGCTAAGAGCAAATGAATTTATTTAAAATAATAAAACAATATTTTCTTTACATATATAATAATGTGGTGATTTCAACCTTAGCTACCACACAGTTGAAGGAACTGGACAATTTTTCCATGTATGTATGTGTGTGTGTGTGTGAACTGTAAAACCCTGTCATCCTGAGTCTGTCAGAGGCTAATGTTCTGGTTGCACTAAAAGCAATGGGACTTCTACCACTGACTTCAGTGCAGCCAGATTTTTCCACATGACTTTAACTGTAACCTCTGAGAACACTATTTTTTTCACCAGATGAATTAAGTCATCATGTCCAATTCCATTAGTCTCAGTGCAGAATTACAATATGTATAGTTATAATCAAATGCACAGATGTAGGCAGACATTGTAACTTAACAGTATTACATTCCATAGTTCTCTTTTTTTTCAGTATGGATGGGGGTGGGGGAGATTAAGAAATAAATATCACCAGCCTAATCATTAATTTGGGGCTTTTTTATTTCTCTTATTTTATATTTTATAGACATATTTCTATTTTTCCAAACAGTTAAGAAAGACTTGCTAGCAGAAATTAAAGGAATGCGCAGAGAAGATTATGGGTCGGTCTCTTTCAATTAATCCTGCAGACTGAAATGGTGCAAATAAACATCTTTATAAAATATACAACTAAGTTGTGTTATGACATCCCAGGAAATCAAAAAGGCACTTAACCAGATATCCCAAAAAAGGTCAGAGTTTCTCCCATTAATCAAGCTTGTTCTTTTGCAGGCCAGAATATAAACAAGTCATGGAAGTGTGTGTTAGTGATCTACGTTTATTGTCTTATCCTTTCAACCCAGGAAATATTTTGCATCTATAATAATGGATGGACTGCTCAATCCCTTTTCTTTTTATACCAGCTGTAGCCAAGTGTATAAACATCACTCAACCATATTCAAAAGTTGCACCTAACTGACTGATCAGATTTTTTATCACAGCATCATGACCTTTGTTCACAGACAGCACATCATTCAAAATGAGGCTTTGGTTTCACCAGTGAATAAATTATTATGGCACTTTAAATATATGCTCCAATGGTCTCTCTTTACCAGGCCTCTCTACATTCACTACCTGCCCCTGGTAAATCTCTTGGCCTATTTTGTCCCATTTTAATCTTTTGAAAGCCTTCACCACATGCTTTTTTTGGAAGTAGCTCATGTTATCTTATTTTCTAGCTTTCAGTCACCTAGAGGTAAAATATCTGAGTATCAGGCAGATTTATTTTGCTTTTAGTCTACTGCACATGTATATAAATGCTAATGACTGAAAAGCTCATCTTGAATTCACTTTGAAATTATCCCAAAACTCACACAAAAATAAAACAATAAATCTCAGATCACAGTTCTGATATCTTCTGATGCCTCAGTTGAGAGTTTTTGTTCTATTATTCAAAATATACAGTCTATAGATTTCTGGACACCATATCCCTGGGGGCATCAGCACAACCAACAAAATGCCCTACCTCCTTGGTCAGGAAGAACCTCACAAAAGCAAAGGGAAATTAGGTTCTCTTCAAGACCATAGTCTCCAATACATCCAGCTGCCAACCTCCTCCCCTTCCCCATACCTTCACAGAGAACGCTATTTAATGTCCTAAAAAACTTGAACCACTACATATAAAGTTCATTCAACTAATGTGATATGGAACTGACCTTTTACATTGTACAGGAACAAGCTGACCAGTCTGTTTATAAAACTGATAGATCTGGCATTCAAAACATTGAGACATAAGTAGTTTTTTGTGGGGTTTTTGGGCTATGTGGCTATGTTCTAGAACATGGCCACATAGCCTGAAAAACCCACAAAAAATATGGATGCTGGCCATGAAAGCCTTCGATTTCACAGACATAAGTGGGATTTCATTTCACCCTCCAGGCGACTGTTGTTTTACAGTGCCCTTTCTTTTTAAAAAGGTGGTTTCAAAGAGGAAGTATAGGCGCGTTACAGACCGCCCAGAATGGGTGGTCTGCTGCCGCCGCCATTTGCAGCGCGAAGGAGCCCCAGCATCCAAACCACGCAGCTCCTCCGCGTTGCAAATAAGAAACTTCACTTTGCGGCGCGCTAATGATGCTGTGAGGCACCAATGGCGCACTCGCGGCATCATTGTACTGCACAGCATGAAGATGCAATGCATCCGCTACATCAAGATGGCGGCCCCCATGTGGAACAGGTGCCACCATTTTGTACAGACTCAGTCCGTATTAGGGTTGGGGTGTCCGGAAGGGACGCCACTTCTCAACGCCCCTTCTCAACCCTAATATGCACTGAGGCAACCCTAGCACGCCGTTTCGGCAATCTGTAATGCGCCATAGTGAAATATTGCTGAATTATGGTTTGTCAAGTAATCAGATTCTATCATCCTTTACCTCAGTTGAGGCAACTGGCTTCTAATCCACTTCAAGTGTTCACCAGCATTCCTATATCAGAATTCCTGTGGCATCAGCCCAGTGTTACTATTAACATTTTTCTGCTAATGGGCACTGGAATTCCTTTTCAAACATGTAGACTTCAATGTAGCTTCAGTTGATATTGTTTTAGCCAGTTCATTTCCTTAAGACCTCACTATAAATAGAGCCCAACTTCTGCAACCATACATATACGTGCATACTCAGGATAAGGATTTTCACCTTTGACTCATGGTGACCCTATGGTCTTTTACCTCTTTGCTCAGGTTCTGCAGGCTCAGGCTTGTCATCTCTTTGATTGAGTCTAACCATCTCATGTGCGGCTCTTCCTCTCTTTCTAGTACCTTCCACCTTTCCTAGCATCATGTCTTTTCTAATGATTCATTTTTCCTCATGATTTGGCCAAAGTACGACAACCTCAGTTTAGTCATCTTGGCTTCCAGATGCACAAGATTTTCACTGTGCATCTGTAAAAACTCATACTATAATACATGTGTTATTTTTCCTCCAATTAATTCGTTGGCTTGTTTTTGCTGGGAAAGACAAAGAAGGTACATTGCCTCTAAAAACTCTATGATTTTTTTTTTCACATTTACCAAAAGTCCGTGGGTATGGGAATTTTCTCACCTTTCCGGAAGCGACCCTCGATTTGGATATTTTTGACAGTTTCCAAATATACTAATGCTGCGGATTACTTTGTCAAAGGTACCCCGTGAGGAAATTATTTTTAGCTTGCCTTCAACTCATGATGACGCTGTTGATGAGACATCTCTAAGACTCCCTGTTTCCCACTACTCTGCCTAGGGTTTGCAGACTCATGCCTACTCCTTCCTAAATTGCATAGGATGTATCCATGGCAGTTAGAGTGGAATGTAGCACTATAATTGTGTGGTGTAAAGAAGCCCCTGCAGCCTGCGCTGGGACTTGCTGATTTAGCTGTTCCTCAAGTGCATTTCTGTTGTGTAAACTTTGGCCATAAAATCACCTCAGACAACCCAACCTAGCCTCACAGATCACTGTTGAGCTAAACAATCCAAAGGTTTTGCTCACTCGGGAAATTCTTTGTCTCCTTCTTGACTATGTGATGCATTTATTAGCCAGAGAAGGCCATATTTCCTCACCAGCTTTCATTTAGAATTCCATTCTCTAAAAGATCTGGGCTTTGACAGATGAGAATATGCAAAGAGTCCAAGGAGTTCTTATTTAACTAATTTGCTATATAATAGCTCTTTCCTTATTTTATTTTATTTTATAGAATTGTGTCTGACTGTTTCATTTAAGAACTGATAAGACTAGTCATGCTTACCCCTTGTCTTTAATAAGGATCACTGTGAGGCCTGAGTACCAGATCCAGAGAGGGATCGTGAGGAGAAATAAGCAAGGTGAATGACACAAGCCCTAGAGCTGGAACTGCAGGGCTTCTCTCATATATAAAATACGGATTATGAAGTATGGATCTCTTTTGAGTCATGCTTTCCTGAGTCATAGGACAAGCCCAAAATATTTTGCTGCCTGAGGCAGAATTAGAAACTGAGTTTGCTGACCAAGGGAGAGTTACCAACCCTAGTCAAAATATGTCAAATCCATGAAACAGAAAATCCCCAAGTGATTCTTATCTTCACCCATACATCTTGGAATAAAAGATGGATTACTGATAATTAGTTATTCTTTCAGGAAATCTCACACTTGCTCCCTGTGGCAGATGTCTCACCCTGACTAATGACAGGACTAGCTCTGATGAGACCCAACAATTATTTTGAGGTTTTACTTGGGAGAATGTCATTGGATCTTGTAATCTTTGCTCATGGATAAATGCTAAAACATAAAACATTAATGTACTGCACACCCTGCATTTTCACTCCCTACAAGCTGTTATCAATATTATGCTTTGAGTATACTGTTAATTAAAAGGGGGAAACACCCACTCTGTTTTTCTTGTGTACAGTGCTAATTATTGTCAATTAGACAAAGGTAGAATACAGAAATTAGAAATGAGTATTTAGCAATATGTAACATGTTGTGAGGACAATTGTCTTAGTGAGAAATGGCATGCTACAAAAACACAGAATTGTACTTTTTCCATCTTTAGAACGCTGGAGAATAAATTACTCTGTCAAATATGGTGGCAAAACAGTTGTTCTGTGCCTTCCAATTGATTGAAACTCCCCAGTAACTTTTCAAGTCTACTTTCAGAGTCAAATCAACTCTGAGTTATGGCAATCCTCTCTCAAGGTTCTTGGCAAGACTTATTCAGAAGATTTATACTCCTCTTAGGCTGAGAGAGTGTGACTTTCCTAAGGTCACTCAGTGGGTTTCCATGGCCGAGAGATGATTCCAACCCTAGCCTCCCAGAGTCCTAGTCCAACACTCAAACTACTATACCATGATGCCTTATGGAAAATAGTGGTAGCCAAATTTATCAAATCCAGTTTTAAACATACGTTTTTCTTCTCGTTCCTTCAACTGTGTTCTGTGCTAGTTCTGTATGTATATTATCCTACTTGAGAGTATGTATTTTCCCTGGAAGAAGATTAACCATCCATTATGAAGCCAAGCCCTCCCTCCAGTCCATCTGTCTTGGTCCAGGCCTCGAAGGTAGAGAGGAACTGCTGGACCTCTTACTCTTTCCCTCCACCACTCCCTTCTCCTTTTCTGTCATGTCTTTTTAGATTGTAAGCCCGAGGGCAGGGAACCATCTAATTAACAAGATTGTATGTACAGTGCTGTGTAAATTTACAGCACTTCATAAATAAAGGTTAATAATAATAATAATAATAATAATAATAATAATAATAATATTCAGAATAGTATGTCCATTTGTGCAATTTCCCCAAAGGATGCATTACTAAATGAATACCTCTATTGTCTAAACCATGTTTGTGCATATTTTAGAAATGGATGCAATTTTCTTTCCATATTTTTCAAATGTGACAATGAGGAAGAGGAGGAGGATCTTCACTTATACCCACTCTTTCCCACAAAACCAGATTAAGGCATTTGAAGGATTTTGTTTCTTTCTCTCAGGACAGGAAAATGTCAGGAATCTGATAATAGATGGCATCAGTTTCCATATTCATATAAGGAAGTCTGGTATCAAATAAGTTTGGTTTAAAACAGGCCTAAAACATGGCTAACACACTAATTAACACAACACAATTAACATAATTAACATTGCTGTTGCTGAGTGCCTTCAGATTGTTTCCAATTTATGGTGACCCTCAGGCATACCTATGAAGGGGTTCTCTGGGGCTGAGAATGTGTGACTCACTCAAGGTCACCATGGTATCCATAGCTGAATTGATAATCAATTCCTGATCTACAGAGTTGTAGTCCAACACTCAAACTGCACCATGCTGGCTCTCAACTAAACAGACAGACATACTGATATTATTTATTCCAGGTGTTCGGAGCAGTAAAGGTGGAAAAATCAAAGGACTAAAACCCTACTGGTGGCACCAACATTGATTTGGCTTTGGCATTTAGTTGAACTAATCAAGAAACAGACATACACACAGATATCAAGAAGATAAATAAACTGAAATAGCATTTGCATGTTACAGGCAGCAAAAGTATGACACATTAATCAAGCAAGTTGTTGGAAAATTTTATGAAAGCATTCCTAAATCAATTATAATTAGATCATCCTTTAGAATGTCCAAATGCTGTATAAAGTGCCTGATTGTTGCCTCTAGATGAAGATTAGAGGGTTGTGTAATTAAATAAATAGCTTACATTTCCCTCTCATCTTTTTATTGTTTAAAAGGCATTTCCTCCTATATATTGCCTGGCTGCCAAACAAGAGACCCATGAATCTCAATATTAGCAGGATCTTCTGCTTCAGCTTCTGAACATCACTAGTTTTGCTTTTAAAGAAATACTACATGCATATCACTAAAGGGGGAAAAAAGATGATGGTCCAAAACAAATGCAGAAATAATCCAGTTTGAGACTGCTTTAACTGCTCTGGCTCAATGCTAGGAAATTCTGAGAACTGGAGTTTTGTGAGACATTTAGGCTTCTCTGTCAGACAGCTCTGGTGCCACAATAAAAAAAGTTCCCTGGATTCTCTAGCACTGAGCCAGGGCAGATAAAGTAGGCTCAAACTGGATTATTTCTGTAGTGTGTTTTGAACCTATATCTTAATATTATCAGAAACAAACACCTTAATTACATTTATATATGATTTCTGGCTAGTCGAAATACTTCCACATATTTGTTGTTGTCAGCTTTACAATCTATTTATATACTAAGGTGGGAATTATGCAGCCAAATGGTGGACTTCAACTCCCAGCATTCCTCATCATTCTGTGTTGGCCAGGGCTTACTGTGATGTGCAGTGCAACAACATCTGGGGACCATATGATTTCCACTCCCATTATATGTGAATGCATTTTATTTCAGAGGAAGGAACTGGCAAAATCATCCCTGAGTATTCTTTGACTAAGATAGCTTATGAAATTTATGGGTCTCCATAAGTCAACAGGCAACTTGAAGCCCCACCACAGGCAGTATTGAGGAGCATGTTGTGGACATCTCTCCTCTTTCTTTTATTCTCTAACTATCTGTCTTTCTCTCTCTCTCTCTCTCTCTCTCTCTCTCTCTCACACACACACACACACACACCATATTTAAAATGAATATCTAGCTTTGTAGTACTATAACAGGGATAAATATCTAGCTTTGAAGTACTATAACAGGGATAAACTGTCACCATTTTTCTGCCCCAGAACCCTTTCATGTTGCATGGACTGTGGACTGCAAAATGCCAAAACTGAGAGAAGTAGAAGTGGCTGGAAGTCTACTTCTGACTGTGCGACAGTGATGCCTATGACTTGTATAAAATAGTGAGTTGTTGTTCTGGAAAGCTTCCAACTGCATAGAACTGGGAGGTTATTGGGACAAATTATTTAATTGGGTAGAACATGGGTGGAGAACATGTGGTCCTCCTGATTTTGTCAAACTGCAGCTCCCAGGGTTAGCCACTGTGAAAAACAACATGTTGGGCTGCAAAGAAATTTGGGGTCTGAACAGACTGCCCCTAAGGGGCGGCCTGCAGTCACCCTTTCAGTGCCAGATTGGGGTTGAGAGAACTACATGCTGCAGCCCCAATCTGGCCTTTCCATGGCACAAAAGGGAGCTGTAAAAAGTGTCTCCTTTTTGTGCCACGGAAAGGGCACCATAGCTGTTGGCACCATGGCTTTTCTGGATGCAGTGCTTGAGGAGTGCTGTAATGCTGCCAGCCGTGTAGTGTGATGCACGGCATCATGCTGCCCTAGGAGCGGAGTTGGGGCATGCATCATACGGACACCACACCCCCACTCTGCCCCGATGCCGGCCTTTATCACTGGTCTGCCGAGGCTGTTGGTCTCTTTCAGCAGGACTCTTTAAAAGTTTAATGTTTTTCTTTTATTGGGAGCCAGATTCAGCCATATGTTGTGGATGAAGAAGTTAATCAGCATTTTAAGTGTTTTGTTATTTATTTTTATTTGGAGGGGATGCACTCACAGCAAATCCAGTCAACACATGATATCAGTATGTAGGCCATATATATTAAGGAAGAAAGAGGGTAAGTTTAAACACAGGGCAGATTTACCTGTCAGTTGGAATGGAACTGTGTCAAGCAGAGCAATGGAACAAAGTGTGTGTGTGTGTGTGTATATAATATATATATATAATATATATATATATATATATAATTGAATAGCATGGCGCTACCCAAATTGCCATTTTCCATCTCCTACTGAGTTGTGGACTAAAATGTCCACCCTAAGATAATTCTCTCTTCTTCTTCTCTTCCCCCCCCATCCCCCTCATATATATGTAATACACAGAGGAGAGATTATAGTTTAACTGCAAATTGTTTCATTCTGGTCTGAAATATGAGACAACTAGAACCTAATGTCCTTGCAAGCAATGGAGTTTCCAGACTTCATGGTGTTAATATATAAAATGAGATAAAACTCCACACCTTAATCTGTGGTCCCTTCTGCTGCATTGGGTTTTTCCATGTTACACTACTGACACCATGTGGATAGAGCAAAATATTCACTTTAAAAGTTTTATTATTTGGCTTTCAGTCTGTTCTGCTACTAATGGTTTTATCTGTTCCTTTAAAAAAAATAGAGAGCGGAAGGGGAAATAATTTTGTCCACTCTTCATTTTCAATTAAGCTCACCTATCTGCAATTCCTTAACTACTAATCAGGATGAAAAATAGTTATTCTCTGAATGACACACTTTTATAAGTTTTATGATAAAATATGGGATTTATACAGAGAAGTGAATACAGTAGGGAAGTTTGTACTAATAAATGCAAACATGAAATAATGTGATATCTGTAAGTTAATTTTCACAGTTTCTGTTTCTCTCTCTCTCTCTCTCTCTCTCTCTCTCACACACACACACACACACACACACACACACAAAATGAAGAAATGAAAATTCATGAAATTGGCAGACACTGATAATAAAATAAATCACTCACCCTAAACAATACTGGATTTTCTATTTTCTTTAATTGCAGATGGAATCATGCTAGGGGTATCCCACTTACTCTTTTAGCAGCTGTTTATTTATCAGTAAATATCATAAAATACAATGAATGCACATGGGCCATGAGTTAATAATACTACTCAACAGGTAGGAAATTTCTCCAGAGATTAAAGACTGTACCCAGTGTGATGCTGGAAGGGACCAATCTTCCTGCCATCCAATACAATTCTGCATCCTTGGAAAACTCTGGAGCAGATTTTCAGCACCATGGAGAGTGGCCAAGCAGATATGATATATTTGAAGGTTCTGGGTTCAATCTTCAGGCTTCTCCAGTTTGAAATAAAAGGGTCAATACCTGGTGATGTGAAGGTCTTTATCTGAGATCTGGAAAAGCCACTGCCAGTCAGAAATGGTGTAAGAAAAAAAGGCTTCAGTTCAGTATTAGTCACAACTAACCAATTATTGAATCAGTGGAACTTAACATGAGCAATAGCTTCCCATTGAACCAAACTCTAATTGTTTTAATGTCTCTTTTCTATTTGGTGTTAACAACCAGAGTTAAGCCATAATCTAGGATAAGGCAATGGAAATCAAAATGAAGTCCTCTCACTAGGCTCTTATACACTACACCATTATAGCATACGATTCTACTTTAACTGCCACTTATCCATCCAATGGAATCCTGGGATTTGTAGTTTAGGGAGGTGCCATTTATAATTTTCAGTCAATTACCTATAATACCTCACCTAATCCCATGGGATGCACCCATGGCAGTTGGAGTGTAATGATAGGAATACACCAGGCAGGATTTTTTTTTTTTTAAAATACACATCAGGTGTATAAAAAACAGTATACAGCTGTATAACATGAGTGGCAAAGCTGCTGCAAGACCTCAGAAGGTCACTCAAAATAGTATGAATTGATCCTACATTTCTTCAAAATGTTTCTGATGACAACCATCCTGTTCATCTTTCCAAGAAAGAATGAAGAAAATATATCTTAAGGTGTCCTTAAGTCAATCTTGTTTAGCTGTTGTTCTCTCCCCTTTCCTATGAGTTGCCAGTATCAGAAGGACCACTTTTTCCCTACTAAAGCCCTTTCAGAGGCCGTGTTCTGACTACCACTGAGGTATAATGAATGGCTTCTTATAAGTGAACCTTATCAGTGGTAGCTTCCCAATTAGAATGTCCTCCATAGAGAGATCAACATGGTATGCACCGTAACACCATTTTGACACCTGGTTTTAATCCAAAATTTAAAGAAGTTTAAAATAGGCTTGGCACCTTTGATAGCTCTTTTAAAGTTTGGAATAAAATACAGAGTATTTTCACTATTCAGATGATAAGGGAATCACCAGTTGGTACTGAACCCTTGCAAATCCCTTTCTGTCTCCACAAACTTAAAGAAATTGTAGCTTATTTCTGCTTAGAATCATAGAATCGTAGAGTTGGAAGAGACCACAAGGGCCATCCAGTCCAACCCCCGAGATAGAGATAGTGAGAGCAAGACAGCAAGAAAGAGAGAGAGAGAATATGCACATATTCTTTTCTACTTGTCAATGTGTCATTACATCCAAGGTATTTGCAAAGGAATCTAGACAGATTTTAAAAATGTTAGAATCATAGAATCATAGAGTTGGAAGAGACCACAAGGGCCATCCAGTCCAAACCCCTGCCATGCAGGAAGTCTCAATCAAAGCATCCCTGACAGATAGCCATCCAGCCTCTGCTTAAAGACCTCCAAAGAAGGAGACTCCACTACACTCCAAGGGAGTGTGTTCCACTGTCGGACAGCTCTTACTGTCAGGAAGTTCCTCCTAATGTTGAGGTGGAATCTCTTTTACTGTAGCTTGCATCCATTGTTCTGGGTCCTGTTCTCTGGAGCAGCAGAAAACAAGGTTGTTCCCTCCTCAATATGACATCCCTTCAAGTATTTAAACAGGGCTATCATATCACCTCTTAACCTTCTCTTCTCCAGACTAAACATCCCCAGCTCCCTAAGTCATTCTTCATAGGGCATGGTTTCCAGACCTTTCACCATTTTAGTCTCCCTCCTTTAGACATGCTCCAGTTTCTCAGTGTCCTTTTTGAATTGTGGTGCCCAGAACTGGACACAATATTCCAGGTGGGGCCTGACCAAAGCAGAATATAGTGGCACTATTACTTCTCTTGATCTAGACACTATACTTTTATTGATGCAACCTAAAATTGCATTGGCCTTTTTAGCTGCCGCATCGCACTGTTGACTCATGTTCAGCTTGTGGTCTACTTGGACTCCCAGATCCCTTTCACACATAGTCTCATTCAGCCAGGTGTCCCCCATCCTATATCTGTGCATTTCATTTTTCCGCCCTAAGTGCAGTACCTTACATTTCTCCATGTTGGATTTCATTTTGTTAGCTTTGGCCCAGCGTTCTAGTCTATTCAGGTCATTTTGAATTTTGTTCCTGTCCTCTGGCGTATTAGCTATTC
The DNA here is from genome assembly GCF_019175285.1 of Sceloporus undulatus. NCBI lineage: Eukaryota > Metazoa > Chordata > Lepidosauria > Squamata > Phrynosomatidae > Sceloporus > Sceloporus undulatus. Next base: position 87,215,207 of record NC_056526.1, read on the forward strand.
CTCTGAATTTGATGTCATCTGCAAATTTGATAAGTATGCCCCCAATTCTGTCATCCAAGTCATTGATAAAGATGTTGAATATGCTTATTGGTTTGTATCTTAAAGCAAGCCTTGTCTGCATATATAATACAATTCAGGGTGCCCCAGATTTTCCAGATTCACAGCCCTATTATCCCCTACCCCATGCATAGATTGCAACAGTATAAAATGGTGAACTTTCCTAAATTATTTCCAGCCACATGACAGTGTCTGTCTGTCTGTCTGTCTATCTATCTATCTATCTATCTATCTATCTATCTATCTATCTATCTATCTATCTATCTATCCATCCATCCATCCATCCATCTAATCTGTCTGTCTGTCTGTCTGTCTGTCTGTCTGTCTGTCTGTCTGTCTTTGGAAAGTGTACATTATGAGTGTGATCTTTTCAAAGGCATTGATGTTCTGGTGGCATTCACATAGCTGTCCCTACACCTTCTGTTCAACTCACAAGGATATGAGGTCTGAAGTTTCAGACCTGGTCCAGGAAACTCCTCTGCCTCCATTTCCTGAACAAGTCCCCTCCCAACTCCAGCTGCACTTGCCAACCTATTATCCATTTCTCCTAACCTCAGCACCCACCATTCATGGCAGGGAAGCGACAAGGGCATCCTGACAGTCACACTTATTACACACCCCAATTTTCCAAGAAAAACCAGAGAAAAATGCAAACACCCCCCCCCCCCTGAACTATCCTTGAAATAGGCCCTCGGGTACTGAAAAATACTCAAATTGATCAGTACACCGTCACCAATTTGGGGTGAGTGAGGATTTTAAAATAGTATAGACAGCTCCCTTGTCTCATCTCTATGAAAGTTTTGTGGCTGTTCGCTTATGTCTTAATCGCTATTTAAACATATAATTTTCATTGCTTCTGATATTGATCTTATCTTTATGTGTGGAGCTTTGTTGGATTTTTATTTCTGTTTTGTTTGCAGTTATGTAAGGTATCCTAACAACAATCTGCTATATAGTAAAATGAATTGATAAATAGGTAAATTGATATGAATAAGGCAAATGTAAATAGGGCAAGGTTTTTGTGCTGAGACAAAGGCTGGACATAGAGCTGTGGATTAAATGTGGTGGTCACAACTTTATTATATCAGTTAACATATTGCAATATATAGAACAGCCAGATGAAAGGAAGAGAGGTGAGAGAATGCTGAATTTCATTTATTCCAGTCTGATACCAACCCAAGCAGCTATCTGCAGGATAAGTAGAAACTAGGGTCTGGTAAGCAACTGGCAAAGCTGCCATGATTTGCCAGTCCATTGAGCATCCTAAGCAGCCTGCAGGAGGTGAGTGAATCTGCAGATGCACAAACCTGAAAAATAAACAACACCTTCTACCTGCTTTGATATTGTAACCATTTTACTCTACATGTATCCCTTGCTTAACAAAGTAGATGTGTTCCTGGGATTAATTATTTAACAGAAACCTTGGTAATAGAGGCAGTAATAGCAAGGAAAGAAGAGGGATAAGTTCTGACACCCCAAAAAAGAAGAGTAGTTCAACATGTTTCAGCAAATGATTTATTTGAAACTAACAGTATTGTGAAATTTGAAAAAAATCATATTCGATAAGCCTTGAAATAGTAAACAAAAACATATGAATCTTCTTAAGTTCTCTTGAAAGCTTCTTTCAAAATACACCAGCCTCCATTTTTTTAATGATTTAATGAAGGAACTGACAAAACTACCTATGAATATTCCTTGCCTAAGAAAACCCCATGAAATTCATTGGGTTGCCATATGTTGACAGGTGACCTGAAGGCACATACGAATACATACTACCTTGCCACTGTTAGTGTACTACCAAGACTTTTGAATTTAAAGTAAGGATGCATGCACCCAAGTCCATGTTACATGAATTTCTATTCCTCTGGTCTATGGAGAGAATAGTACTTTAATAGGCATTGTTTTGCACCAGACAAAACTCTCTTGTTCAGAATATTAGACAAGTTTTTGAACTCAAGCTTTCAAGAGAGGCACCTGACCAACAATGTGAGAAATTGAAAGGCTTCCATTACAGGGGCCAAAATAAGTTTACAGTTACTCACAGACTACTGTAAATGCATGTTTTCACATGGTAGGCCTCCTTTAACCTGTGATGCTTATTATTATTATTATTATTATTATTATTATTATTATTATTTTGGAGGGGGAGATGCCTTATCTTTGAAGCAACCTCATGTTGCCATATACAAGAAGAGATTGGTATCACAGTTACAATGGCAACCCCCCCCCCAACGTTTCTGGGCTGACAATAATATAAATTAAGTAACAACAGTGAAGTAGTAACCTAAAAACAAAACTCAAGACCAGGCATTGGCAGTTGGATGGTGTAGAATGAGGACATCTGTTTTTTGTTTGTTTTTTTAGTTAAAAAATAAAAATAATTTGGAGAGGAAATGCTGATTCAAACCTATATGAAAATCCTGCTTAACACAGATACGTTGTGACATTTCTCCAGGCATAGTTGTTTCTGATTCCTCCTTGCATATTTGATCTACATGTCTACAGGCTGGGTACCTTTCAAATGGCCATTCAGTGATCAGAAAAAGGTGGGAAATGATGACAGGTAGCTAGGCAATGAATTGGCTCTGTTCCTGCAGCTGGAAGATGCCATTCCCCTGTATCTCCATGGCAATGCATGGAGGCCTAAGAGGATGTATTTTAATTCCAGTGGAAGGAGATGGCTGACTGCCTATTTACCCCTAGCCCTCCTCTATACTCTCTTGGCAACTGAATGGACCACAGGGATGAGCACCCAGTCAGAAATCAGGATAAGGTGCTGAATTCCTCCATTTGCCCAAAGCAAGAAAAATAAGTTACATTTGCAAGCATAATTTTCAGTTATGCTCCCCGCCCCCATGTGTGCGTGTGTGCATGTATTAACGCACCACTAGCCTTACACAGTTAAACTTCTATAAGATTGATCTTACAGTAACATGTTGATACTGATGTTATTTTGATTTTATTTTTAATGTATGATTTTAAATTGTTATGGTTTAATTGATATTTTAAGGGACGGTGGGATTGGGGATATGGGATTGTATGTAAATTTTAACTTGTAAGTAAAAATTCTGAAAGGATGAGAGTTAAGATCGCCTAATCAAATTGTTTTATTCATAACCTCATTGTTATTAGAATTTTTATTTAAAAAGTATCAAATCCTAATTATAGGGTTTTTTCCACACCATGATTAGCCATAGTCCCAAACACATGCTTAAAAGTTTTGGAACTCTTTTGACATTAACTTGAATCGAACATCTACCTTCTCTTCACTAGATGGCAGTGTAGGATATGACAAAAAGGGCCACCTAACCTAGAGTCTGAAACACAGTTGGAAAATGTGTACTGAAATCAGATTCAAAATGCTTGTGAGAAGTTTGCAGAGAAAAACAGAGAAAGGGATAGTGATGTTTAACGCTTCTTTTAGATGTTTTAGGAAGGCTCTTTAATAGCAGAATATGAGATGAGATCCCCAACTAGAGACTGAGAAGAAGATAATGAAGTGGCATTTTAAAGAAATCAAAACACTGATTCACTTTACAAAAGGATATCAAAAGGGGGATTTTAAAAATATTAGCAGTCCCAGAAAATAGCATCAAGTAATGATCATACAGCAGAGGAAATAGATATATGTATCTGTACTTCAGTGGATCCATTTTGGACTCTGCCTTAAATGGAAGCAGATGATAAACAAGGCTTCCAGAGCTACTATACTGTTCTTCAGTAATGTGAATGGTGTGGCCCTCTAGATGTTGTTGAATGGCACTTCACAACATCTCTCTCTCTCTCTCTCTCTCTCTCTCTCTCTCTCTCTAATGGATATCCTGGCTAACTCTGGTGGAATATGTAGTTCAACAGCAACTGTAGTGCCACATAACTCTCACCTCCACGCTACCTAGAGAGATTCAACAGAGCAGTAGGTCCCCCCCCCCCTGAATTATTAAGGATCTATCCAAGGCACTGAATCCTATCCTTAAAATAGGTTCAGTAGCTTGGATATTTTACAGTTTGGACTAAAACCTGGCAGTTTACAATAACAGTTTACAGTTCAAACTAAAACCTGAAACAGATTTATCAGCCCACAAACACTGGAGTTATTAGCCATCAGTTTTTCCATTCAGTTTCTGTGTATGGGTGTGTGGAGTGACTTGCAAAAACACAAAACAAAAAACAAAACCACTGAATCACCCGATCTTCAAGGTAGCTAGTCCGAGTCACTGCCATGCAGCCAGATCCAATCTAGAATCCAAATCAGTTTCCAGTTAATTGGAAGCAGATTTAGTGACACTCACCACTGTTGGAGAAGATCTGGCTAAAGCCATTCCATATCTACAGTCAAAGAACAAGGTGTGCATGTATCACAGAATCATAGTGTTGGACGAGACCTCAAGGGCCATGCAGGCCAACCTCCTGTCATGGAGGAACACACTATCAAAGCATCCCTGACAGATGGCCATCCAGCCTCTGTTGGAAATGAGATCAAGCCCCTCATATATTATGAGATTAATCCCCTTCATTCTTTTAAAGGGAATATTCAGGAGTTCTGTTTATACAGATTTAAAATTGTGTAAAATTCAATTCAAAACAGTCAGAAAACAGTGGCAAAGAAAACTTTCTAGGACCTCTATTCCTCTAAGCATGCTTTCCTTCTCAAGGCTCTAATGGTCCTCTTTAAATTGCATTTCCTCCTACTCCCTAAGTTCACTCTCATCTGTGTGGTAACAAGCCACTCCATTTCCATCCATCCTAACTGCTTGTTTCTTAAACAAAGTTTACCACAAAAGTTTACTCTACTTAATAGCAGCACAATGTGGCTTTGCCGAGGCACTCATCCCATCACTACTCATTACTTCAGAAGTAATTTGACAGCTTTCCTTATGGCATAAACACTTTCCAGTGATGAAGGATGTGTGAACTTCAGATGTATTTCAAAATTCAATCAGTCACGTTTTACTTCCTTTAATCCTGTATATTTTAAATGCTGCTTATTAAAGAAGTCAGCCTCTCCTTCTCACATTGAAGCTTTCCCCAGGGAAATGGACAGATGAAGCTGTACAGATTGTCCATTCTGATAAAACAGGCTGTCATCATCTTACGAATCTGATATTCAGGAATATTGGAGTAACTGACTGTTCTTGGTCAAATCAATGAATTAACAAAAGAATCTGAACACACTTTGTATGCGTATCTGATGTTTATCTCTCAATTATGTCATCAAATGATGAAACTAAAGGATTTAGACAGTTAACATCTGTTGTGTCTGTTTTACCAATGGAGTAGGCTGTATAGTCCCCCATGAGTGTGGCCAGTTAATTTGATTTCCTGGCTTAACATCTTAATGATTCAGCTGGCTATCTCATTTTAGGCTTACATTATTTGTATGCATAGGTCCAGGATATGAGTATCCAAGAAACTGAGTAGCTCCCGCAGGGAAACACTTGAAATAAAAGATTCCGAGAAGAACTCACATGAAGCAATAGACTTTATCTGTGATACCAGATGCTGGAAATATCAATAAACAAACATACAGGATGACCATCAGAACCAAGGCGTGCTTAAGAGCTTCTAGAGGTTTCGGGTGATCATTAAAGGAAACAGACTGGTGAACCAGATGAAATTTGGTCTTATCCAACAAAGCAATCCCTATGTTCTTATTGACTTGCCTGAAATTGCCTGAAGTAGAAAGTTTTCAGTATTAATTTTAAGTTGGGCAAATTTTCCATTATTATTGTTGATCATTATGCTTCTGTATATTAGCAGTGTAGCCATGGTGCATGGGATGTGCCCATAGATGTATTACCTTGGAGTGTACCAGAATGTTTTCCTCCATCTCACCATAGTGCTCTCCTCTATTCATGACCCTAGATCAACTTTTGAGGTGTTAAAAGGTGTATTTTAAAAGGAACCTACATCAGCAGTGGATTTTGTGGTGCTTGACAGCTTGGTTGTGTGCCAGGGAACTATTTGCATAATTACAGGGCTGCTGCAGCTGCCTGAAGTACCATTCATTTTGTAAAACACTGCAATAATAATAATAATAATAATAATAATAATAATGGTATTATTATTATTATTACTATTATTATTATTATCCCACCTCTCCTACAGGATCGAGGCAGCTTACAACAATACAAGATATATATATATATGATACACTATAAAATGCAACCCATTCTTCCCTCCCTCCCAACACAATACTATAATAAAATACCATTAAAACAATCCAAGCATTCAAAACAAACAAGCTTCATTTATATACCGCTTAATACTGCCTGAGTAGATTCTAAGTGGTTTACAACTGTAAGCTAATTTGCCCCCAACAGTCTGGGTACTCATTTTAGCGACCTTGGAAGGATGCAAGCCTGAGTCAAGCTTGAGCCCTTTTGCTGGTCTTGAACTCGCAACCTTGTAGTTTTGAGTGAGTGGCTGCAGTACAGGCATTTAACCACTGTGCCACCAGGGCTCTCAAAACAATAAGCAGTGAGGAGATGGGCAAATTGGAGTGTACTATGTAATAATTCATATCCATGGGAGACCAGGTGGGTTATTCAGGAACAGCCTGTTGGAAGAAAGGCCTGTCGCTACTATTAATAACTAGAAAGAACAAATCGGAAGTTCTTTATCAACATCAACGAAGATAGAGCAAAGCTTAATCTCTGGAGTTTTAATAGTTTATGGGCATTTTCTTGGAGGAAATATGGGTTTTAAAATTGTAATTGTCTTACAATTAGCATTTCATTCTCTAGCTTCCAGATCTTGCCCTACAGGTGCAAGATCATAGCATATTTTAATATTAGAGGCTTTTAAATTAAAACTGTAATAGGATAATGTGAAAGATTTGTATGATACAGACCCTATAAAGAAGTTTTTTTTTTTCTTTAGAGAATTATAGAAAGGGACAAAAAAGACTTTAATTTGTGCCAGAGGGCAAATGATCATGTGTTGTAACTCTTATTCACAACCAGATCAATCTTGCTTCCCAATCGCCACCTCTAAGGCAGGGATCTTCTGCTATTCCCACCCCCATTTAAAAAAGCATCATACATTTTAGTCAATAATGAAAAACTTCTTAAGCCCTGAGCCATAATGGCTGCTTATGAAGCGTCTCATTTGCCATAGCCACCTTGTAGAAAATTGAGCAGTCTGGATGGTTGGTGATCAAGTTAGTGCTATCTAGCAACTGCCTTTTGCCCACCTTTCTTCCACCTGGCAAAAGAGAAAAGGTGGTCATGCTAAAGAGATAAATAATAATTGTGCTTTTATCTAGGGCACAGCAAAAAGTGACATAAATAACCAACAGCTCACTGCTGTATCAGATCATAGGTGAAAGAAAAGGAGGTGAGAAACATGTATTTTCTCACCTTCATGATTCATTATCATAGCTTTTAGAAATGAAGTCCAACAACATTGTATCTCTGCTCCAAAAGGATATAAAACAATCTCTTACCATTTAGCTCTAGACCAGTGGGCTATTATTGTCCTGACTCTTCCTGGCCCTACCAAAATTATCTTCCGAACAGCAAGAAATAGGAATTCCCTGGTGCCCTAGCCCAACACTTAAAGCATTAAATTATCTAGTGTCCTAGCCCAACATATAAACCATTACACCATTCTTATTTTCCTGCATTACAGTCAGGAGGTTAGTTTTTCAGAAGAAAATGATAGATCGTTTCAAAGACATTTGAGGAAAAAGTTAGAAATCTAGTGCATAGTTAATACAGCATTCTTTTCTGATTCTGATTCTTACACAGTGACTTGACAAATGTCAGTGTTGAAGATAATGGCGCATTATTTAATCCTACACAAAATTTATTATAGTGGGTCCATGGTATTTACTTGAGTTTGGTTTCAGGACCACCACATGCCTAAATCTGTGAATGTTCAAGTCCCATTAAATACAATGGCATTGTAAAATGGTGTCCCTTATATAAAGAGGGACAAATCAAGGTTTGCTTTTTGTTTTTTTGAAATGTATATGTTCTTTGAATATTATTCAAGTTGTGGATACTTGAATCCATGGATGAAGAAACCATGAAGACAGAAGGCTGACTGTATATTTTTCTAATTATTACAAGTTTCTTCAAGAGTTATAATGTACATAGGCAATGGGGCTATCTCAAAATTGAGGATGATATTATTATGTTGTTGTTGTTATAGAGTTGAGGAGGAGGAACTGTGAATAAGCAGAGGTGGAGTGATGTGCTCCAGTGTTGATGGATCAATGCTGATAAGCTGTGTTAATGCAAAAAAAGCTTTATTTGTTTGGCATGATGCATTTTGTGGGAAACCCTTCTTCAAGAGCTAGTGTCTGTGTTGATTCAAAAGTGTCTGTGTTGTTGTTATGCCTTTTACCCAGTTTGAGACTCAAGGAAGCTATGCTAAAATTTTAGCATCACTAAAAATGTACCGCATTAAAATTTATTTGAAGTATAAGTAAAATTAAAACTAGGTAAAAACATAACCATAAAAACGAAGTATGTTACCTCCTTTCAATCCATGTGTAATAATCAGCCATACTGACTTTTTGATCTGCTCCAGCACTGGTGACAGAACAATGCCCTCTGCAACTTAGAAAAAGGGAAAGGAAAGTTTGGGTCATGGGCTTCATGTAGTATCCAAACTTATTTTATGCCCCCATCCTTCCATGGATATTCTAAAGGTTTTGGACCAAATAAATGTAGAAATATTTGGTATCTGTCGCGCAGTACAGACCGCACGGTCCCGATCCCTAGCATGGCATGGCGGCGTAATAATGGTGGTGTCCCGTGTACACGGACACTGCCATTGTTACATAAGCGCCACGTGGCATCCGCACGGTGCTTACGTCGCGAGTGCGCCATTGGCGCACACTTGACGTCAGCCCTGCAGCCCTGTTTTTTCTGGGTTCTTTTTCCTCCGGAGGGAAGCTGCACAGTTTGGCAGATGCAGCTTGCCTCTGGAGGGAATTAGGCCTCTGGCAGGCCACCTCTTTGGGGCAGTCTGTCCCATGCCTATATTGAGCACAGTACAGCAAAGCCCATGCCATATAATCTTGTGGTAGAAACAGGAGAATATACTACTGGTGCTCTTATAAGGTAAAAGGAATGAGTAACTCTTGGTAGAAGGAGGAAGTGACTTCTGCAGGCAAGAAAGAAGCAAAACGGTAAAAATAAAAGAAACAAAAAAAAAGCTTGACTAAACTGATCAAAGAAAGAAACAGAGAGGTAAAACAAAGGGCAGGCATCTATCTAGATTCCCCCCTCTCACTAATTACTCTATACAAAATGATGCCTCTTTGCCTCCAACATTAAATCACCCCCAAATTACCTTCCTGGTTGCAAGAATGCCCTTGCCCCAAAACAAACAAACAAACAAACTGGCTGAAAATAAAGCTAAATAAAACTGAAAGGCCTCCCTTCACTACTAGGTCACCTGGAACAGGCTGAGTTTGCTGGCAGGGTTGCAAGCTGATAATTCTGTTCCCAGAAGAGTTGCCTAATATTGTCCTTGTTGCTCTAAGCACTATCCCTAGCTCAGTAGATAGAAGCCAGGCCACATGCCTGCTTTATTTTGCTAATAAAATTTATATTTGGTTACTTTTAAGGAAAAACAAAGCAAAGTGTTCCTTTTAAAAGCATAACTAAAACAGCAAGTGCCAATTTTGGAGGATCTTAGAATGATAACTGTAACTAATTACTATCAAAGTGACTTTCCAAGCTGTGATGTTACATAACTAAATGTTTCTGTTCATTTTATTTTAAAGCAAGGGATTGTTCCTGAAGTTTTCTTTGCTTTGCCCTTGATCCTGGATTGGAAATGGGAGTTGACGTGGTTCTCTTCCCTAGTTGAGCTTTGACTTTGTAGATGTGATGAACTGATTCGTAGAAACATGCTAATCTGGTTGCTATGGAGGTGAAAGAATGTTCTGGAAAAAGAGGTTATCTTTTTCTGTAATTGTACAAGTCTGGCTGCTTGCATTTCTAGAACAGAGATGTTCTTGCAAATGTGAATGGCTGCAGGCACCTCTGAGCAATATAGACAAAAGACAATACAGACTATGAGCTTTATCACACTAGCTGGCAAACAGGAATTAAATGAGAGTTAAAGTACAGAAAACCAGGAAATGTCATGTGATAAACTTCAGGCATTTCCCTGGTTTTCTCTAGTTTAACTCTCATTTAAATCCTGTTTTCTCGCTAGTGTGATAAAGCTCAGTGTCTTAGAGTCTTACCACATGAGAAAACAGAGTGGAATGGGAACTGAAGAGTAGTGGCTTTCTCCATGCCTTGCCACATGACACCTTAGCTCTTCAGTTCTCTTCCCACAGTAGATGGATGTACTTTTACAGCCATCTCCTGTGGGAAGAGAACTGAAGCACTACAAAGTAATGCAATAAGGCAAAGAGAGAGCTATTACTCTCTAGCTCCCTTTCCCCCACTGGCTAGAATGTTTTTAATGTAATTGTAATTATTTTATTGTATTGCTGATGTATTTTATAATGTTGTACACCGCCCTGGTTGTATAGAAGGGCGGTATAGAAATAAAATTATTATTATTATTATTATTATTATTATTATTATTATTATTATTATTATTTTTCTCATGCGATAAGTCTCTAATAATCTGTCCTGTCTTGCAATAGTTGGTTGTCACAACAGGGAAAAAGTTTTGGCATCTTTCTTCTCTCATTTTTCCAGGCCACATCATCCTCTCACCACATCGTTTTGCATGTTCTCCAGCTTTTCTTAGATATGTTCCTGTGTAGGCATTGCTTGTTGAAGTTCTGGTTTCTGGAACCTCCTGGACCCAGGGAGGTGTGGAGTGTGGCTGAGGAGGAGGTCTGAGAACACACACACTCACTTTCTGTTCATGATTAAAATAGGAGAGTTAAATAAATTGGCTCTGTGTTAGTGAGAGTGCATTTTTCATTTTGGTGTTAGTGGTATTCCACATGACCGCAGATGGACCCTACCATGCAGCCCACCATAAAACCCAGGTGAGGTCAGCCTAATGGGACCTTTTGGTAACAATACCTCTAGGACTGGTCCAGCAGGTAGTTTGGGAGTCGCTAATGGGATTATCATCACCTCCATAATCAGAAGAGTGGGCAGTAATTGTCTAGATGTCTCACTGATGGGCTGGCTAATGACAACTCCCTTCCCATTTCCCTTGATTATTGTCAGACCATATTACCTTTTCCCATACAATCTAACACCTTTGCCCTGTAGCTAGTTTTAGCCCTTAAAAACCCCTAGAAATCGGCCCTCAATGTTCTAGTTTGGAGTTCATGGGGACATTACATTACTGTAATCTCTAGACTAGCTCCAGCACTTCCGTCCAACCAACGCTGTTGGAACAGCAGTGTCTCACCCTACTTCACCCAATTGGATTCCAAAAGCAAGCCCCATCTATAGTAAGTATCACCTGTAGTTCTGCCTCAAACCTATTCCAAGCTAACCCCTGATTTCTTGAGCCTTTAATTAATGAGTGTGTGATAGTGAATTGCTGTTTGATTTTTTTTCGCCTTAATAAAAGCAATACTTTAATTGGAGAAGTCTGCCTCTGCATCCTTTCCTGGATCCATCAATCTCTTGGTGTACAGGTGGGAGATGGTCTTGCAGGGTCCTTGTAGCCAACCTCCTCTTAAATTGAGCTAAGTAAAATTTCCCTATATAGATTTTGGCTACACCTGTTCAATATGCATCTTGGTAAATGGTCTCATTACTTCTGAAGAGAGTCATCCAGGACTCCAAATCTCATCAATAGATCATAACAACAACAACAACAACAACAACAATTTTATATCCTGCCTCTCTGTGTAACACAACCGGGGCAGCTTACACATTAAAACATACAATCCTGTCTCCCAATATCCCACCTCCCCTAAAATACAATTAAACAATTCAAAAATTTAAAACATACTTTAAAATAACAAACAAATCAAGAGTTTCTTTGGCAGAAGTCAGGGGTATAACAGGTTTGACTTTTTCGGTGGCCAGTTGTCTAGTCAGGAAAGGCCTGCCAGAAGAGATCCATCTTAACAGTTTTTTAAAAGCTGTTTAAGGTGGTAATGTGACGGATCTCATCCAGCAAGCCATTCCATAATCTGGGAGAAGTAACCGCGATGGTCCTCTGGGAAGTTGCAGACAATCTAGTTTTTATAGGTTGCAACAAATTCCTACCAGAGGACCTGATTGTTTGGGATTGATTATATGAGAGGAGGCGGAGGAGGTAGGTTGGACCCAAGCCATTTAGGGCCTTAAAAGTCTTGACATAACAGTAGCATGACAGTTACAATTATCATATACTACAGGATCCTTCTTGACATGGAATATTTTTCTAGAAGTCAAGTTTGTGGACAAAGTTCATCTGTATATTCTAACACTTAAATGAGAAAGATTTTAACTTAGGAGTTGAGACCATTTGCCTCTGGGGAAATTACTACTGCTCTTCCTTTAGCATCAGCCAAGTATGAGACAGTTTGGCAGCAGCAGTGCACACTTAACAGCTGGGACACACAGCTTTCTAGAGCACCAGTGTGTGAACAGATGGTCTGGCTGGTTGTGCTGATGGCACTTGGGCTTCATGGAAAGGATATAACCACATGACAATAAGACAGTGCTAGCAGTCACAGGCATAGTTAGGCCACCCACAGTCATTGCTTTATCAATATATAACAGGAAGAGAAGGTTGAGGACATGGTTCCATTTGCCATCATACAGCTGGCCAAGGTAGTATCAAATATTTGCATCAGAGGGAAGAAGAAATCTATTCCACTTGCAATTTGTGCTGCATTCACTGAATAAATATGAAGGGTCCAGAGTTTAACATCAAATTAGGATTTATGTTGTAATAGAATATACCACTAGGACTGTAATCCTATATCCCTGTGGTGATGAACCTATGGCATGTGTGCCAGAGATGGCACATGAAGCCATTTATCATGGCACACAGAAGGCGCGAAGAGGAACAGGTGTATGCCTTCTTGGCTGTCCCAGGCCTTCAACTGCCTCCAGAGAGACCCAGGAAGGTGTGGGGAAAGGAGAAGGAACAGACACATGCCTGTTCTTCTTCTTCCCCCCTTGCCCCCCCCCCCAGCTTTCAGCTATCTTCAGAGAGGCAGCTGAAGGCCTGGAAGGGCAAGGTGAAGAAGTCCCGCCTGGAAATCCTGCCCCCGGAGGCCAGATGCCCCACCCCCGGAGGGCAGGAGACCTGCTCTTGAAGTACCATTTTCCTTTTCCCCTGGAAGTCTTGTTTTCAAAGGCTATTCACAGTTCAATACTTATTTTAAAAAATTATGGAGTGTTTTTTGCACAAAACCCAGCATTTTCTGTGCAGAAAAGAGAATTTACTACACAGAAAAAATATTTATGCACATAAGCAGTATTTTCTGTACATAAACTAATACTATGTATGAATTGGCAAAAATAAGTCCAAAATTCTAGCCAGTTGAGATTTCTCCTCATCAGTGCTTTCCAAAATTCAAGAAACATATTTTTCAACCTTTTCCACAAATATTTCCAAATATCTTTTCTAACCCTTGAGAGAGGCTCCAGTTTGTCCTTGTGTCAGACAGCAAAAAATCCTGGGATAGCTCTCTAT